>NC_092825.1:40824072-40946572 GCF_039878825.1 Excalfactoria chinensis | reverse complement strand
GTCATCAGATAAGTTTATACAGTACCTTGGATAATGAGAGCTGGTTAGAGCTATGGGGCATTATTGTGATGTTAATAATAAAGATGATAATTAACCAAGGTCAAAAGAAACATTCCCTTTTTTATTTTTTTATTTTATTTTATTTTATTTATTTATTTATTTTGAGTCCTGCACAGCCAGGTACAGCATTTAGCTCAACTTAAATAATGTGCATGTTGCTATATTCTGGAATGGCAGCTCTAGCCTATATCTTTGGATGGCTGAGTCTCATTACAGAGTTCAATGAGGTTATTCCTGTCAGGAAAGTACTTAGCATACTTAGCTATTGGCAGAATCAAGAACTGGGGCATTCTTTTGGCTGTGAAAATAATCTGCAAAGTGTAGACCATGTAATAATCAATAATATTGGCTAATGACTGAAGAAGCCAGGATCTTTGGGCAGGACAGTTTCCCACAATGCTAGAATTTTCTGAATTAAGTAATGATCTAAATATCCTTGTGTTATGGCTGAGAAGCATATGAGAGGAGGAAGTGTTTTGGAACATGCAGAGCACTCACAGCCTGTGAGGCTGGTCTCTTGAAGGATCACTTAACTGGGAACTTGGGCAAGTTGATCACAAATCCTTAGCCAATTTGGAGAAGTCCATCCTCCTTTCTGGTTGCTGAGGGCATTGCAGGCAGGGCTCATAGTTCATGTCAGTGCGGCACTATAAATCATATCTCTGAAATAAGACTGAAGTAATGTGGAGGTCAATCAGACCCAGGAACTGTGCATGTGAGTGCCATACTTGGGCTAAAAGGAAAAGCAGATTTTCTAATGTCTTCTTGTAAAGGTGAGTTACTGCTGTTTAAGGAATGTTGAAAGAACATGCATTGTTTCAAAGTGAAAGCCAGACGATCCTGTTGCTTGGGTCTCCTATCTACGGTTATGATGAGGATTGATTCACCCTGTGTAGAGGTTTCTCATTGTTTCTGTATTTTGGGTGTCAGACCAGAAGTCACGATTGTTGTCAGACATGTTTTTGATCTGCTGGTAATCACAGGCCTGGCTAAAGACAGTGGATTTACTTCTTTCATATTCAGTACCAGAGCATTTAATAAATGCTCTTTTGTACAGTGATGGTAGGAAGCAGACATGAATTATGGCCCAAGGCAAGGAGTGCATGACAAAGCCTGAGCAGTACCACACTGCTTGATTTGTGCATGCAATAACAAGAATATGATGGGCAAGCTGTTGTTTGGACAGAAAACAAAAAGTCACCAGACTATAAGGGAAGCAGTTGTTATCATTACTTTGAGGTGGAGCAGAGAGACAGAGTGAAGGGTGCAGGGTACTGACTGATGCAAGGCCAGACAATCAGGTGATCAGACCCCACTGAAAAGGCAAGGCTGTCTCCTGCATTGTGTGCTTCCAGCCCTGAAAAGCAACCATATCCTGGGCTGCATCAAAAGAGGGGTGGTCATCAGGGCAAGGAAGATGACTGTTGACTTCTGCTCTGCCCTTGTAAAGCCCTGTCTGGAATACTGCTTCCAAGTCTGGGGCACAAAAAGGACATGGAGCAGTTGGAACAGGTCCAGGGGAGGCCACAGAAATGATCAGAGAGCTTGAGCACCTTTCCTATGAAGAAAAACTGAGGGCAATGGGCTTGTTAAGCTTGAAGAAGAGAGGGGTCCAGCGAGTCTATATAGGCCTTCCAGTAACCAAAAGAGAGCCTAAAGAAAAGCTGGAGTAATTATAGGAAAAGGGGTAATGGCTTTAAGATAAAAATAAAAAAAATAAAATAAAAAATAAGGGTAAATTTATGTTAAATACGTGAAAGAAATTATTCACTATGAAGGTGAGATAATGGAACAGGTTGCCCAGAAATGCCCCATCCTTGGAGGGATTCAAGGCCAGGCTGGATGGGGCTTTGAGCAACTAGATCTAGTGGGAAGTGTCCCTGTCCATGGCAGAGGGATAGGAACAGGATAGTCTAACGTCCTTTCCAAGCCAGACCATTCTATGATTCTACCATTCTATGAAACTTGAAAGACTCCTGAACTGTCTCATTAGCTGGTTAACAGATAACTCCAGCATCAAAATGGTTAGTTCCTTATGGAATGTGGCCAGTTTTTATTCTTCCATTTCCAAACAAACCTTTGTGTAACAGTCACAATGCGCTTATAAATCAAATTATAAAATAAAAAGCTGTCCCAGGTGAAGAATTATTGTGGTCTGATGTTTGGTGATGAGTTTTCATTTACAAAAGCAAAATTGCATTTTGTGGAGCAAAAGCAGAAAGAAGCATGAATGGAGGCATTTAAATTAGGAGACAGGTCTGTATTTCATCTTGAGAATATCTGACTAAAGATCAGTTTGTCATATGCACACATATGATACTGTCACACTGGTTACTTTAACCTGTGTCATGTTTATATCAGGCAGAATGAGATTTGCTGTTGTTGGTAGTATAGCAGGCAGTGGTTACTTCTGAGATGATTATTGAAGAAACATTCCCCAATGCCTATTGTACCTTGGGCACTACTTGTGTGCTACATTTTGGGACAAAAATATGCGCTCTTCACTTGGGTGGAATTTAATGTTGTTGTGCCATCTATCCGGAGCAATTTACACAGTCATAATTAGCATAAAAATGCACTTGTTAGTTTCTGTCTCCGTGCCAGAAGAATGCTTCAAATGCAAAATAAAACAACACACATTGTGCCTGTGATTAGCCGTTGCCAATAATTTATTTTACTCTAGTGTAATAAAGCCTACCTACCACAGAAGAAAGTGGTGACTGGTGAGACCTGTTTCACTCAGTTCGTGTATGGAGGAAGTCAATATTTGCATGTAGGTGATGCTAGTCTGGGGTTTCTAAAAACCCTGGGAAATGCCAACAAAAAGACAGACAACTAAACCAGCCTGGCTATTGCTTTATTATTATTATTGTTATTATTTTTCCCTATGCTTCTGTAAAGGCCAGACAACCTCGTGTCCACAGCTCAGGAGAAGCCTCTTGGATACCAGCTCCTTGGGAAGGAGATGCGGGGCTGGAGATATCCTTCCCTGTGCCCTCAAGCATTCCACCACTGAGCTGAGAGATGTTCTGGCTACCACTGGTCTTTTACAAAACCATTTTTCAGCCAATAGTTGTGCAAGCTATTCTGTGAGCCTTCAATTTGCTGAGGACCCATGAGAGGATCCTTCTGGTAGCTCAGCTTGGAAACACAAAGCCATATCTGCTTTAACGTGCTTGGCTTAATCCAGCTGGCAAATGCAGCACCATTAAATGTATGTTTGTCCTGAGAACTGAACTGCAAGGTAATTCTGCTGCGGTGCTAATTGCTGCCATGTACTGAAGACTTCCAAAGATCTCTTGCTTGCACAAGTCCGAGCATTTCTGTCTGTTTCCTGAAAGCTCAGGAGGTGGCCAGGGTGCCATGGCAGAACTCAGCGGGACCCGGCATGTGAAATAGCTGACCTCAGCACTTCCACACCTCCACTCCCACATAGGGGATCAACATCCCCTGGCAGCAGCAGGGAGGGCCTACTTCCAGCCATGGGAGAACAAAGTGCCACCGATGCTGTCAGAACTGTCAGCTTTGATACCAGCAATGGCATATTTGTTATCTTTGATGACAGTGAGTGGAATTAATCTTGGAGTGACTCCACACTGTGGAATGAGGGCTGCCCTGCTGTGATGGATTTCCATGCACAACCCGTGATCTTATTTTGAACATGGAAAAGTTTTTGGTGGCTAGGCTCTGATCTCTTGAGAAATGGGACTCTTTATTCAATCTGTGCTTATTCCTGAGCAGTGGAAGGCATACAGCCTTGTGCTGTATGCAGGATACTGCTGTGCTCTGGAGTATACTTCCTCCACTGCACGCATCAATCTGGACTCATCCATCCTCCCAGCCACACTGCTAAAGGGGAAAAAACTTCCTTTTGTCCCCATCCCTTTTAAGTCAAGGGAGGGCATCTCTCCATTTCTAATGAATTTTGTACCAGGGCTCTGGGGAGAGAAAGATTTAAGGCAGATTATTTAATTTAGTAAATCAAACAGCTTTCAGAAACAACGTGGCCCAAACAGAAGGTGCAGTCAAAAATAAGATCTTTTACTTTTGTCTTAATGAACGAGGAGACTAAAAATACATTCCCAAATGAAAGCAAGTCGATAGATCTTTTATTGCTAACCGTGCTTTCACCTTCTGAAAGAAATGTCTTCGCCTTCTTTCACGTCTTGCATTCAGTTAGCTCCTAGAGCCAAAGCAGTCAATTCTGCATTATCTCAGTAGGACAGTTTTAATTTTAACACTATCTGCCCTGATCTCTCTTTGTCCAGTTAACATTTCCTTGACCTGGAGTTCAACCTCTTTTACAAAGTAACCTCCGCCTTTGATAGCAGTAATTCTACCTTCACCTCAACTGATTCTGAATACATAACCTCCAGGCCCAAAAGAGAAGATTAGCAGACTTTACCCTTATTACTTGTTATTGTGTAGTTATTAAAAACGATTTTGGCTCCAGAAAATGAGGCTGTAGCCAGACAGAAGTTAGCCTGGGGTTCAAAAGTCTAGCAATCTTTGGCTCCACAGGCCTATAAAAGCAAAGTGTTGACTGAATGCAAACAGCCTGCATTGAGAGAGGCCCCGGCAGAGGCAGTGACAGCAGGCCATCAGTCACAGGGAGCTGCAGGGGGCGGAGGAGTCCCCCTAATGGCTCCTCGCTGGCCTATTAATGGATGGCTCCATTTGATTTCTCCGTCGGTGGGAATGCCAGACATTGTGATGGCTGCAGCACACAGACCTTTACATGCATGCTCTGTTCTTGGGATTTCAGAAGGGGTGAGTCAGGTCTGATGCACAGCTGGAAAAAGTAACCCCTGGTGCACAGGATGCCTGCAACATGCTAATCTGCCACTTCTCCAGGCGCTTATTTTAGACTGGTGTAATGAGCACCTATCAACAATTAATGATGGCTGTTGCATCGGGGAAGGAACAGAAGTCCCTTTGGTGAAGTGAGAAGCAGTCACTCAACTCCTCACCTTCAAGCATTAAATGTCACAAGAGGTCAAAAGGTTTTGTGAGGAATGCAAAGTTTGGAATATTTTTAATTAAGCTACATCCTTTGAAATTCTTTCAAGTCAATCTTCAAACAAATCAGGTCTTAAATCAACACTCTTTAAAAACGCATACACCTCTGTTAAGTGCCTTCATACAAGCTCTACTGGGTATCGCAGAAGGCAATTAATTTAATTTTATGTGAGTCATGGAAAATCTCCACTTATTTTTGTGTTCAGTCCCTACAGGATCTGTTAATATTCTTTTTCCCTGAATACCCGAATTCCTTATCCTTGGTTTGTGTGTGAATGGATTACTGTCTGAATTTAGCAATGCCTTAAATGTGAAGGTTACAACAAGAGTTTGGAATATCAATGCCTGCTTCTTTTCTTTTTTTTTTTCTTTTTCTTTATTTCTTTTTTTTTAAAAAAATCTGTTTTTATGAAATGCCCATTTCTTAGAGAGTTACTGATTGGGGGATATTTTTATCATCCTATAAATAGAATCTGCATTTGACATACAAATATCTGTACTGGTGACTGGAGTTTAAGGCCCTTTTGTAAAGTTTTCCTTGAACAAAGAATAGAGCAGCTGGCTAAATCCTTCAACTAATTACGCAAGAAAAAAAAAAACACAAAAAAAACAAAAAACAAAAAAAAACAAAAAAAACCACCAAAATAAAACTTGACCCAAACATGTAAAACACACTAAATACTGTTAAGTGATAGCAGCTGATTTAGTTTCCATCCTGGCTGTCATTTTCAGATCTGCACATTTTCTCTGTTATTTTTGTGACCAGTACACATGGGATTCAAAAGACTCTCTGCTAACAAAGACCTTTGATCCCTGGATTAACTCTTCTAACACTCTTCTTAAGCAACTAGGAAAATAAAATTGTTACCTCATTATCTATTTTGAGAGCATACTTAAAGTGGCCTCTGAGGAGAAGGACTGGAGGTGGCATGTGAGCATCCCAAGTGAAAGTTACTGGGGAGTGGTTGCACCTATCAGTGTGAATAGTTCAAATTCCAGTCCTAAGCCCAAACTGAGTCCAGCAAGGTTGTTCTGTTGGGAGTTCTAGCATCTGCCCTGCTTTCTCCATGGCTACATCTGTGGTACAAAGGCAGCTGCTCCAGAGGCAGTCCGTGACCATAGGCCAAGTGGTGCAATATGATTACTGTCCACAGTGCTGAGGAGTAGCTCTCAGGGCAGTGTGGCAGGACTCAGGATAGATCTTGATCCAGGTCTCCTCTGACCCTCTATGGCCCTGAGAGATTATTGTCACTTGTTTGTGATTAACTAATTCAAAGTATGTATTGCCTGCTTCAGGACTGCCATGACAGCAATTGGGGGATTTAAGGACACAAGGCCCACTGGAATAACATCAGATGGCTGCCATGAGCTGAGGGAGTTAAACTTGCTGCAATCCAAGTCCATTTTGTCTGTCTGGAGCACAGCCTGGAGCAAACTATTCTGTCAACTGTGTTCAGGCTTCCTCACCAAGGGAACTGGTAGTTTCACTTCAGAAGGGAGCCTGGGAGTGAGCAAGCATATATGCAACATGAATGATGAGAGGATCAGATGCTGGCAGCAAACAGGAAGCTGAAGAATGTCACAGAGACTTCTGTTTGATCTTTGACGGGGGGCCTGCTTCATCTATGTCAAGGGCAACATTTGTGCTTGAAAATAACCCACATTCACAGCTTGAGGCAGACAGATTTCTTAGTTTAAGTGCAGATACTCATTTACTCAGCAAGAATGTGTATTGGAAGCTTAGCTACAAGTCCCTTTTCACTCTGAAAATGGTTACTGCACAGACACAGCTGCATCTGGTCTCAAATTTGTCCTAATCTGGAATGAAGAGAGTATCTATAGAAATTGTAACGTGGATGGCTGTACTCTGAAGGCCTGCATTTTTTGCCACTCTAGTTTCATTTTGTGTAGTTCTGTATAAGTCACATACCCTGTTTCATGAGAAGCAGAACAAGGAAGCCCAGCTTCCTATGGATTTTCATCTGACCTAGCCATGAGAGTAATTATTTCTCCCCAAAGTCCATAAGACTCTCCCAGTTCCATAGACCTCCATTCCCCTCATGTTGCTACACCCTCACATCAATCCTAATTTATTTTTATGTCAACTAATTCCCCCTTTTTTTTTCCTCACCTCATTTCACCCCTCAGCTGAGCTCAGTGCTGCAGATGCTGTGGCTCATGTACATGCTGATCAGGGAGCAGGCAAATATATGATGGCTGTCCAACCAATAGGTCTTGTGAAACTCATAGTGAAATATTTCTCTGGATAATTCTGCATCATTCAACTTCCTGCACTCATCTGTTGATTTTCATGAGACTTGTGGAAACTCCATCAGAATTTGCCTCTTTCAGTCAGGCTTGATTGTCAACAGCTGTCAGATTTTGAAGCTACCAGGAGGCGAATGACAGACAAACTGAGATACAAATGGAGAGACAGCAGGAATAGAAAAGCTGAAGTTTCTTAGGAAATGAGGATGAAGAGAAGGTGACAGTGAGATCACCTTGGAGCTCTGCTGGCAGCTGGCACAGAGAATGTAGCTGCCAAGCATGGCAAAGCTGTGCCTCAGAGCTGGTTCCTGACACCTTTTCTCAAAACCTAGTGTGACCAGGTTGAAAAGAAGTTCTTCTAAATGTGGTTTCTTTATGTCTTCTTTTTTCACATCCACCTCAGAATATTCTCAAGGAATGTCACTGCTGTGTCTGGCAGACACTGATATCTCAGTGTCACCTATAGCAATGAACAGAGGCTTTTTGAATATCTAACATTGTTTTGTTAACTTTTGCCATTTTAGCTCCACCTACATGTGAGTTAGCCAGTGAATCTAAAGCAAAGACGTTTACATATAGGTGGTGGAGATCTGTTCTCAATTACCTGCAGTGCAAGACCTCTGAAGTCAGCAAGATTCATACTCTGACACAGTATGCATCCAAAGGATCAGTCTCCTGAGACCTTTTGCATTTTTGCTTTTGTGTAGACAAAGCTCACCTAGTTTTGCTTCTAGACTTTACATCTGTGCTATCTTATAGTGGAACATTTTGATCCTAAAGCAGGACTAAAATGTTTCTGGGAAGCTGAAGCCAAAAGTGTGGTAGAAAATTCTGTTGGCAGAAAAAGCAGCTAGCCTCATGATGTGCTTACATCTTTAACCCTACATTTTCACAGTGCTTAGATTTCTACTGTGTGCTTATTCACAGAGCAAAAGGACTTGTAGGTCTCATCTAAGACCAGAAGTTTCACCATCAGAGTCCTCCAGGGGACATGTCCCATTCTCAGAGGAACCTGAATTCATGTTAATAGCAAAAGGCCTTTCAGAAAAAGCAGTACTGGCTGCTTTTGACATGATGGGAGTTTAGGAAGTGGTTGTTGTTGTTGTTTTCCCCAACAGCTTAAACTTCTGTTCCAGAAGATTTAGAGCCCCTCAGAATTTCAAACCCAACTCCTGGGAGGACACACCTGTTTTCACTGTTGTGTCAAGGACAAGCAAGGAGCAAAGACAGAAGCCTCTATGTAACAGCACCTTTGCAGAGGTCCCCTATAAGGAACAGGCTGACTAGTGGGGTCATGGAAACATTCTTTCTCTTTCTCACCAGTCTTTAACTTTTTGCTTCATACTGACCTGGCTATTGTAAAAAGAGACATAGCATGTCCATCCATGTAACCCCACAGTACAGTGGAAACATAACTCTAATCTGGTGCAGGAAAAGGTAGAAAATGCAATCCTAACAATAAAAAGCAGGATCCTTCTTTATAGAAATAACAAAACAAAAAAAGTAGAGATTCACCGTATGCAATGGTAAGAATCTGGGGATTTGGACCTCAGAGATATTCAGGTTCCTTCCTTGTTGCTCTCTCAGAGACTTTGGCACTCAAAGAAAAGATGATTTCTAACACAGCCCTAATCTCAGTGTTTCTTATTGGTCAGTTAATAATTGCCTCAGTTACTGGGCTGTTTAGGTCATCTGTCTGAGGTGTAAAACTGTAGCTGCACACAGTACTGGATCTTCATTGGTCTGACAAATACTTGTATTCATTAATCTCATTTGTCTAATAGCTTTGATGTAGGTTATTAAGCCTGAACAAAGGACAAACATAAGACAAAATGTGAGAAGCCATAGTGAGTAACTCACCAGATTAACTTTGGTGGCTTCTACAGGATAAGTAGGCGAAGCAAATAGCTCAAAAACACAGTGATTTATTTCACTCTATAAATCAACATAGCACAGATCACTCATCAGAGGAACATGAGGTCTATAAACAACAGCTCCTTGCCATGGACAAGTTAAATCAATGATAAGGATCTGAAACATTAGTGCGTCAGAGGTTTCCTTCTTTAAGCTGTCTGTGTATTTGCCTGCCTCTGTTTTCACACATCCCCTGTTACAATAGAAACAGAATGCCTTTTTATTTATTACTATTATTATTTTTGCAGGACAGCATAACCCTTTATTCAGAGCCAAAATTAGCAGGCTTGAGTGCCAAGAGTCCTTGTGTAGCCACATTTCTTCTGTGCTGTAGAAAGTATTGATGACTGTTTGTCATTTCAGCTGCATACGCTAGAAATATATGTGGCTTCACTGTATACTTTCTATTCCAGACATGAATCCTATTAGCCTTTTACAGGCAGGAACACCTAGTAACCTCACCTAAAGTTTATTTGAATGAAAGAGAGGAGTTACTCAGTGGAACGTCTTGACTGAGATCACTTCACAGTATTTCTGTACTTATTTTTCCCCGTAAGTCACACAGCCTCCATGAGTACAATGAGGGAAATAGCACTCCAGATGCCACCACACCATGAAATTCCCTCAGCAAAAGAGAAGGCTGCTCATAAAAGTAGATCTTATAAAAATTACTGCTGGTATCTTGGTCCTGCCAACAACCTGTAACAGTTCTTGTTTTAGCAATTAAACTACTCAGATCCCTGGCAGAACTATAGGTCTGAAGAGAAATCTTGGTGATATCAGCAAGGTTATTGAAGAAAACCTACTACCACAGTGTTATCTATTTGTGGAAAGCTCTTTTAATGTTCCCAGAAAATAATCTTATGTTTAACTGTTACCTGGAATAGGTCAAGAATATGAATTACGCTGCTTCTCTGCTTTGGGAATACTTATGTGTCAGGCAATGTGATTAGCTTTGTTTGTGAATGTAAATATGGGCTGAAGGAGAAAGGAATGAGAAAACAATTTGTTCTGTTTCTTCAGTGCACTGCACACTGTGTGGTGCCACAGCAGGGGAAAATATTCTGGCAAAAGTTGCCTCTGTCCTACCTCTGGCTCATAATCTGATTGCTAATGTGTTTGTGAACTTGCTGCAACCAGCCATCAGCCTCCTGGGCTACTGGCAAAACTAGTTAGGCCCCTGAATGACCCAGATTCACCTATCTACTCATCAAAAACACTCCAGGAGATTTCAGGTGTAGAGTTAAATCAATTTATATAAAACTTTCATTTGAAAGTGATCCTCTAGTTAGATGCACAGATCTTTTCCTTTCTTGGGTAGCCATATATTTGTCCTGTTCTTGCATGAGAAAAGCTATTCCATCTTATAACTTCCTTCTGGTTACAAGGATTTTCTTAATTTCTGCTCCAAGTTCACCCGTGGGCAATTTGCACTCGGCCTTAATCACCCTGATATCACCTTTGAGCTATACTATTTTTTCTCCCTCCTCTCTTTTTACATCTGAGGTGCAGCAAACATCACCTCTCAGTTCTTGTTTTGCTGGACAAGTTAAGTGCTTTCAGTTTTCTTGTCATTACTTTGTTCACTATATTTCTTTCAGCTTGCATTCATCTTTCTTGAACAGATGCAATCAGAACTATACACACAGGAGGTTTCACAAGTACAATGACATTAAGAGTTTCTTATCACCTGAAAAAAAACAAAAAACAAAAAACAAAAAAACTTATAGGGATTACACTTGCCTTTTTCACAGTGAGATCACTCTGAGGATTCATAATCAATTTGTGAGCGATTTTTATTCCCAGTTATTTCTCCATTTATCTCCAACCAGCATGTTCTGGGGGAAAGAAATCTTATTAGCAATTGAAATATATTGCAATCATCATGCTGTATTTTGTGCTATTTCTATTACTGTAGACCTTAAAGCTATCCAGTTCTTCCTTTAAAATTGCCTGGTCTCACACTATGATGAAAAATACTTTCAAGTAAGAACTGTCAGCTGCTTTCATTACCTCATTTCCGTCTCTGTGGCAAATTCTCTGATAGCAGTACTGGACAAGTTGAATCTCCTGGCTGATCTTTTATAAACACCTTTCCTTGTCATTCTCTGGCCAGTAGTGTCTCTTCCAAGACTACCTACTGTCCTTTGATATTTGTAATAAATGTCTTTGTTGAACTGAAAATTTCCTAGCCCCTTAAATGCTATACTTAGCTTTCATTCATCTTGCAAGACAGTTACTGAAGAAAGGTATTTAGATGGCCTGACATGGTAAAACCATGTGGTAAATTATTTGGTTTCTTTACACCTCTAATATTTCTAATATTAAAAACTACAAGACTCAGTAAAACCAAGGACTCATAACATGTTCTTCTGGACTCAAGTGTTTCGTCTGGAAATTAGAAACTGTTTTTAGCTCTCTAGATTGGGGGGCAGCACAAAACAGTGAGACAACCTTTTCCCTGCACTAATTTCCCCACATCTACACCAGCCAGGAGACTTTCTTTTACAGTCTATGTAAGTGCCACCATTAGAAATACAGTTCTTTCAAAAAGAAGGACAGAGAACAGTATCCTCCTCAGATATAATAATTAAACAGTACTAAAAAGATCTCAGAATGAAATACTTTTGCTTTCCTGCTTGGATTCAGTGTGTCTTAGTGACACTTATTTTAGGTATTTATCATTAAGAATTGGTAGGGTGTTCTTCTCAAAAGCCCTAATGTCAGTGAATAAATAAGGTATTTGTCTATATATTGGTGTTCACATTTGCACTCATAATGCTTTTTACTGCATTACTCTATTGGGCGATGAATTACTGCGAGCTTTAAGACTAAATGTAAAAAAACTTCTAGTTTATAGGTGGTCCCTTTGTGAAATAGTTCTAAAATCCATCCCTAGCAGAGCTTTGCACATAACTAAACAATGATCTGCAAATTGATCTTTAGGGATCACTTTAGTTCTCAATGAAATTAATAGAAAGGTTCCCATCTATTTTGCTGAGAGTTGGGTCTTACCCGTGGTGAGAACGTAGATTAGCTCAGGAATATATCCATGGGAACTAATAACAACTAAAATGGAGCTAAAAAAATCCATAAGAAATGCTTAAGCAAAAAGACTGCATAAACTCACCTTGTCTCAGAAACACTGTATTTGATCAAAGTGTGCAGTAATGGCCTCATTCTCTGGGAAGAAATTGGATTAACTAAAGAAAGATCTTATTACAAGGCTTCTCATTTCCTGTTTAGCAGTCACAAAGTGGGTGCTTTGAGAATCAAACAAACATAAATTGCACATGGCAAAAATGATCAATTGGCTGCATAGTGTATGAAAGCAAGGGTGGTGGTTCTTTCTTCATTATCACACCAGACCTTCAGCTGCTACAGTCCGATTTAGAGATGAATCTCTACTGCAAGAGTCCATAATATGTTTGTCTTCTGGATTTTGTCATAAAGAGGGATTTATGCCACACATTCACCAGAAAGTTAAACAATCTAATCAGAAGTTTGCAGAGCTGTCCAGTTTGCATAAGCCTACTGAAATTTAAAATAAACATTGCATATGCAGAAGGCAGGAGGAAGTAGAACATCCTTTAGAAACTAGATGTATAATTACTGCTAGGCTTATGATGAAGGTGTTTGTTTTTAGCTTGGATGTCACTTGTGCTCTCAGATACTCAGTTAATATTTTAAACATATGATATAACCATCAACACAAAGGCTTTTTTTGTTTGTTTGTTTGTTTTTAATGGTTGTTTTGTTTTGTTTTGTTTCCCTGTATTTAGGCACATTTCTATTTGTGAGCATTTCTTTCTCCAGAGCAATAATGAAGATGAGGAACCATAATAAGAGCCAGCTGCTTTGAGATTTGGAAAGACATGAAGATCAAGGACAAGTCATTCTATCTCGGTGAATGAATGATGAGCAGAGGTAAATATGTAATAGCAGAAGATGAAAATATTTGATTTTAAATGAACCAAATGGTAAAGACAAAAATGCAGTCTTTCTTTTAAAAACAAAACAAAAACAAACCAAAAAACAACTCTTCTTTATACTCTTCATAAGCTATAATAATAACTTATTCCACATTGAATATTTCACCTGGATTTGGCCATGAAGTCCCATGCCTGATACCTCTGTAGACCACAGACCTGTGTGGAGGCTGTGGGCTGTTATCAGTTGTATTTACCCACAGTGCGTAACTCCTGAGTCAGAGAGCTCGTTTTACAACTTTTCTGAGAACATATGGGGAGTGCCTGGGTGTGGGATTGCCATTCTGTCAGGAAAACAACCAAACTGAAATTTATAGCAAGGAGTGTTCAGAGCAGGTATCATGTATGAATGAACATCCTGTATAGGCTGCAGGCAAGTTACGTCCTCCTTTCTGCTCTTTGTTTGCTTAGGCACTGTGGTTCAGTGTATGCACACATTTATTTGCATTTCTACAAATAAAAAGTGGAAATCCAACATAATTTGATATTAGTAGTTTGATATATAGTTCACTTGTTTGATAAGCCTGGCCAATTAATATTTTCCACAGAGATATGTGTATCTGCCTGGTGAAATACTGCAATATAGCCCACTGCTGGCTACAGCTGGACACAGGCCAGGCTGGCACGCTTTGAAGCAAGGCTGCTATTTCTGAGGCTGCTTGGTCATTTCATGGACTAAACTGAAGGAAACAATGTAAAGGGATGTATGATGTGGGCATCCAGTGCAGGCCGTTCTGTGCATCTTAACAGTGCTCATGAAAGCCATGTCATCTGCATCTGTGCAATGCAGGAGAGCAGAGTTGCTGCATTAATGTGGTTTCAGTGAAAACAGGTCACAGGGTTGTATCCACTTCCTTGGAGCACCCCCATAGGAAGGTGTAGCCACAGCTTCCTGGGGAGCTGCTTTCTGCATAGAGGCTCCGAGAATTTCTGGTCCAGTCTCTGCCACATGGTTTTAGCCCCTAACATCTCTGATATGTCAAAGAAGAACACAGAATATTCCAGTCAAAATCATCTAGAATGTACAGGCTAGGATCTTCCACCAACCAGTTTCAATACTGAGTGAAAGTCTAGGCTGAGGTCTGTGGTGTCTCAGTTGCTCTGGGCAGCAGTGTCCATCAGGAGGGAAGTGTACATGCATGGCTGTGTCAGCCACCTGCCCTGTGCCTTCTGGGATGAATCTGATGCAGCCCTACTTTTCACCCTTCAATTACAGAGCCTTTTTAAGGTCTAAGATTTTTGACCAGCTTTTAATGATTTTTAAAACTTTTAATAAACGGTTGGCATTATTGTGTCAATTGTATCCTTTGGGTAAGAAGCTTAACTTAATGTCAAAAACTGAGTGCATTTGTTGAGTCTATTTTTAATCTTTAAACATGAAATCTAAATATATTTCTAGACAGTCAGAAAGGTGATTATCTCTGTTCTCTCCATCTAAGGCAATGTGCTTTCCTAATAATGTTATTTATAGCTAGAGGCTGTTAAAGTGTAGCACAGACAGTCTGCCTACATATCATGTAAAACTGCTTGCTGGAGTAATTACACATTTTTCTTAAGCAATGTGGTAATGGAAAGATGGCTGAGTACTAAATGGGTGCTTGCCTGGCTGCTCACCTGCACATCTCTAAAGATCACTTTAGGTCCACATGTACTGGATCTGAAGCAACCTGCCATGCTGTGTGATCTTGTGATCTCCTTCTGTGAATTTTTGAATAGTGACTCTGAGGCACAGCTTATTGCCCTAAATCTCCTCTGACAGGGTAGGCTGCAAAGAGATCCCACACTTCTCAGACATTTTAGTAAGTCCAAAAGTGAGCTGCACAGATGTCCGTAGAGTAACAGAGAACATCACTACCTGTCTTATAGTGGATAGGCTCTGCTTGGGACATGATCATCGATCCCCAAATATTCAGTGTCTGGCTGAAGTGTTCCTGGACGCCTTTTGGAAATTATCTTCCTTCATGATAAGAAAGATGATTTGTAGCAAAATGAAATCTAACGCATTACTGCTAAAGTGGTTGGTTTCAAAACACGCACAAAAAAGGAATTGTTTTTACAACACATACACACATAGCAAAACTGATTGTCACAGGATATTCTGGAAGCCAGAAGTTTGCACGACTTTAAGGATTCAGACAAAGTGATGCAAGAACATCTCTTGCCAGCTATTTTGAATGCGAATTTTGGCTCAGGAGGTTTGTAAGCTGACTATCTGTCACATACAGGTTGGATATCTTGGGGAAAGATCACTGAATTAATTGCATATGCTTTCTGATGCTCCTCAAACAACTTTTGCTATCCATCATCAAAATAGGCAGATAGGGCTAGATGGACTTTTTATCTACCTAAATACATCAGTTCTTACATTTGTGTGTTCCACTCCTTGTCTGGCTAAGAATTTCAACTAGGTAATGTTTTGTTGTTGTTATTGTTGTTGTTTTTTAATAGATGGAAGGAAAATTTAGAAAAAAATATCAGGCTGAAAGCTGGAAGATGCACAGTCTCAAAGCTGTGACAAACTAGGAAACACGCCACTGGAACTGATGAACTGTTCACTGTGATAAGTTGTTGCTAAAGGTTTAGATAGATAAAGAAACATTTGGGAACAGAAATGCTAAAATTTGGTCCTGCATCAAGAATGTCCCAAAAGACCCAGATTATAGTGGATGATCATGCCTAAGCAAATCTTTAACCTAATGGTATTTACTCTTTTATTCATGGATAGAAAAAGATGAAGAAATGATGCTAAAAGCATCAGCCCTAGCTGGGGAGGGCAGAAAGATTAAAAAAAGGATCCATTTTCAGCAGCCAAGGAGAGGAAAGGATAAGTAATTTGAGGTAAAGAAAAAAACTGACAAAGAAAAACAAAGGTAAGAATAAAGCTAAAGAATCCCTTCCCTCCTGTTCCCTCCCTTCCCTTCTCCTTTCCCTCCCACTTCTTTTCCTCCGTGCTATATGTGCTCGTTATCCTTGTTGAAAATTATTAATGATAAATTTGACAGTTGTTTTTTGGATTGTGTTTCAGAGCCCAGAAGTCAAAGGACAAAAGGAAGTATTTGAGACTTTCCTGGAATGACTTTAAAGACAGAACGAAGGAAAGAAAAGCAATAGTACAGTGAAAGGATGATCTATGGGTTAAGGTCTTGGACATGCTTTAAAACATCTACACTCTATCCTTGTGTCTAACTGTCCTGAGTAGCTATGGTCAAGTTTGCAGTGTTTGGCCTTCATTCCTCTGTGTGCGGTCTTTGCAGACTTCTTGAGTAAAGA
This sequence comes from Excalfactoria chinensis, assembly GCF_039878825.1. Classification (NCBI taxonomy): domain Eukaryota; kingdom Metazoa; phylum Chordata; class Aves; order Galliformes; family Phasianidae; genus Excalfactoria; species Excalfactoria chinensis. The sequence goes on along the minus strand of NC_092825.1, from coordinate 40,930,052 downwards.
GCAATCTTTCCTTCCAGCAGTTGGCCTAAGAAGAGTGTCACCTCTACAGTGAAACTATGGCTTAGCTGTAAGCTAAGTGGTACTAACAGAAAATAAGACAGCATGGAAATCAATAACAAACCAGTCATTTTTACTACAGGAAAATAGGAAACATCTGAGATTATGAGACTTCCAGAAGGTGGCAATTTCTTTGTAAAGACACTGCTAAAACATTACAGTTATTTTCACCATATAAGGTAAAGAAAAAGAGCTGATAGAGGAAAGAGGCTTTTCCTCTGCTGGAAGAATTACTCAAAGAAGCTGAGATGTTACCAGAAGCAAGATGAAAAAAAAAAACAACAACCCTCACAATAAAAAACTAGGAAGAATAATAACACTCTTACGCCAGAAGGGCTTTTGTTGCTGTTCCCAGGCAAAAACATGAATTCAAATACTTTAACTGTTCTTTGGAATGAAGGATGTTTCTGCAGTCCCCCAAAGTCAATCTCACTTTTACCATTTGAGTCGCTTCTATGGAATGGCCAAGAAACTATTGACTTGAGTAACTATCCTATTAGGGAAAGCAAAGTTGTTCATGTAGATCACAGTTGAAGCACTAGATTAATTATGATTTAATTACAGCTATTAAATAAAAAGTCATGCATGACTAATTGTAGGAACTGCCAGAACAAAAGGGAAGCCAAGAACTCCTAATCCTGAACTTCTAAAAAGTTTTGTTTTTTTTTTTGGTTTTTTTTTTTTTTTTTTGTGGAGCAAAATTGAAAATAAGACATTACAGATTTATCTAGACTGTGCAGGTACATGAACTAGTTGTCTGGGGATTGGCAGCTGCACAACTGTTAGCACAATTCTTGGCCCATGCATTGGGGCCGATTAACTCTCTCACATGAGACTGCCAGCTCAGGAGATGTGTTGTTTCATACTCACTGGCGTACCTCTCTGACAATGTAATGAAAGCAATAAACAGCTGAGGTTTGAAATATAATATGTTCAAGAAGTGATAAGTTTGCTGCATAATAATAATCTCCTCTAAAGCACACATATCAACCTCACAGAAAATACCCCAAATAAAAGAGGAAGTTGCTCAGAGTTGAAAGAGGTATGGTTATGAGGTGATTTTAGTTAGATACACTCTTAGTGATGTGCAAGCATTCGTCTCATTTGTTTCTCTCAGGAGAAGATGCATGCTGAAGTCTATGCAAAGGAAACTAACCATTGCCATCAAACAGACTTTTGTCTGTGACTCTGTATGCACTTAGAAGATACTTTTGAAGATTTGCCAGTAGAGTCAGCTTTAGGGATTTTTTTTAGACTAGTGTGAAGTAACAGGGCACGTTTCCAACTAAGTTTGCTCAAGTATAATTTAATAGAAAAGTACTATCACTTGTGCTATCACTCAGTCACTCTTTCTAACTTCTAGTTAGTTTGGCTAATAAATGAGAAAAGACTGATTTCTTAACTGGAGAAGACTTTACTGATGTTCACATGCTAATCTGTTGCTGGGCTGACACTTCAACAAGTAACCAAGGTTATTCTGAGATGGAGCAAAGCTTTAGAGCACTGCCAGTGTGGAGATGAGGGAGCACTGCAGAAAAGATGAACTCTGCACCTTAATCAAGAAATGTTAGTATTAAATGCGGTATCAAGGCAAATGAAGGAAGGAAGAAAAACTGGACTGTTTTAAGTAACTGACAAAGTAAAGAGAAAACAGTAGCTCTCAAACTATGCCTTTTGGGCTTGTGCACTTTCTTGCCTCTGGTCAAAACAAAGTTTGGGTGTCTTGTTTCTATGGTCCTAATCTGGAAGAACTGAAGGCTTTGGTCGTAAATCATTATCTGATTTACGTTGTGAGCTGTAGTTTTTGGTCACTCTGGTCCATTAAATCAGTAACTATGATGATTATGACTAGTATGCATGTGTGTGAGTGGGGTGTGTGTAGTTGTTTGCCTCAGTGTGACTCATATTTTGTAGCTGTGACTATATTTGCTAATTTTTTTCTTCAAATTTCCCAAATGCCTATATAACAGAGGTTTAAAATGAAAGAGCTGCCACAAGTTATTAAAATAGGGTCAGTAAATGTATATTTGTTGCAACAGAAATGATTCACTGAATTGTGTGAGGTATGAGATTTCTTTTCTGTCTGGGAAAGCTGACCCGTCCAAAGAAGTAGGGAAAGGAGGTCTGCACTCTCTGGAAAAATAGAAGTATGGGAGTCTGGCATTTCTAAATGAGGAGTAAGGAAGATGTTGCAAGGCTGTTGGGAGTCATGTCAGAGAGAATCAGAGGAGAGTTATCTCATGAAAAAATGTTATTTTAAAATAAAGACTTCAAAAAATGTGTACTGAGAATGTAGAGCTCTTCTGAGAGAGAGAAATGGTATGTGCACACAATTCTGAATAGAAAAAAGTTGGAGAAAAATGTCACCCCAGATCAGGATTCCTGACACATCTTGAGTACAACAAAAAGTGAAGTATAAATAAAAAATATATAAATAAAAGTGTGAGGGAAATAATCTCACAAGCCAAATTTGAGATCTTTATCAACAGGAAAGTCATGATAATGCATCAGCTGATAATGCATCAGCTATGATAATGCATGGTTTAATGAGCAACTGTGATACATTTTGCCAAGCCAGAATGAAAACTAATTTCTTTTTCTTTTCTTTTCTTTTCTTTTCTTTTCTTTTCTTTTCTTTTCTTTTCTTTTCTTTTCTTTTCTTTTCTTTTCTTTTCTTTTCTTTTCTTTTCTTTTCCTTTCCTTTCCTTTCCTTTCCTTTCCTTTCCTTTCCTTTCCTTTCCTTTCCTTTCCTTTCCTTTCCTTTCCTTTCCTTTCCTTTCCTTTCCTTTCCTTTCCTTTCCTTTCCTTTCCTTTCCTTTCCTTTCCTTTCCTTTCCTTTCCTTTCCTTTCCTTTCCTTTCTTCCTCTTCCTCTCCTCTCCTCTCCTCTCCTCTCCTCTCCTCTCCTCTCCTCTCCTCTCCTCTCCTCTCCTCTCCTCTCCTCTCCTCTCCTCTCCTCTCCTCTCCTCTCCTCTCCTCTCCTCTCCTCTCCTCTCCTCTCCTCTCCTCTCCTCTCCTCTCCTCTCCTCTCTTTTCCTTTTTTTTTTTATACAAGAAGAGAGAAAACCCATATAAATCTGCAGATCCATAGCTTTGGTATTCTCATTGCAGCGCTGCATGCCAAGACACAGTAGCAGGGGAAACAGCAGGTGTTACCTTTTAGCGTGTGTCATCGTTTGGAGTTTGCCTGATGCTTGTTTCCTGGCACTTCATGTATTGGAGTTGCTACAACAAAATATTTGTCCTCAGATTACACTGATTATTTCTTGTCACGTCATACAGTAGAGAAGAAAAGGGGAATCTCAGGTTTTACTTCTCTTTTTGTTTCCATGGACACAGTTTTCTAATTTTGTAAGGAATCAAAATCTGTTTCCTTCATTAACTTCATTCTTGGAATGAAGATTCCATCAGATTTTCTAGTTATTGAAACAATTTTTGAAGAAGAAAAGGAAAAAAAAAAGAATGGAAGGAAGAGGAGAAAGAAAAGAAAGAGAAAGAAAGGAAGGAAGGAAGGAAGGAAGGAAGGAAGGAAGGAAGGAAGGAAGGAAGGAAGGAAGGAAGGAAGGAAGGAAGGAAGGAAGGAAGGAAGGAAGGAAGGAAGGAAGGAAGGAAGGAAGGAAGGAAGGAAGGAAAAATGGTAAAAAATAAACATCATATTATGATTCCAAATAAACAGGAAGTTGTAGGTTAAAGCTGAATAGAAAAAAAAAGAACACAATAAATTGAAGGGAATTCTATGAGAAGGTAACACAACAGTGAACTACAAAACTCTTCCAATTTTTATTTAAGATAGGTTTTAGAATTTGTGGCTTTCTCTCTAGCACAGCTTGTTGCCTATTATGCATAATATATGCTTGCACCCTGTGCTTGCCAGGAATCTGAGACAATAAGGTAGCTGTGTTTATCCGAAGTAATGATGTTAGGGCATTTTCATCTGGAATGCCTCTTACCTAACATCTTTTTTTTAGGTAACTTAGTAATTCTCATTATTTTACTGTTTCTAAGGGTTACTTCATACGTGCAGAAACCATTGTTCCTCATGACAGATTCAACCTGTTACAAGTCTGAAATTTAAGAAAGCAAATCTTTGTACTCAATAGTGTAATGAGTTGTTTGAAGCAGATACAGAAAGAGCTGCTCAGGGTTAATGGAAGGACTTGTTCACTGAATGGCAGGGCCAAGTGAACACAATAGGGTCAGGCTCCATCTGCACCATTTGCTGCAGAATTTCCTTCCTTCCTTACCCTGTGCATCTGCTGGAGCTACTCCTCACCAGCTGCCAGTTCCCACTGACCTCCATAAGCCAAGAACATCCAGAGGTAGGTAGGATGTAGTGAAAAAGTGAGGCCTGGAAAGAAGAAAAACATACACTGAGCCAGAAGTACTGGGGATCAAGGGGAGGTGAAAGAAAAGGTGTGCAATCTGGTGTGTACTGCAAAGCCAAAGATCACTTTTCCGAGGGGTGTCTCAGCTGAGAATAGAGAACAGGAAACAGAAGCATTTGAGGGGAAGGGTTTAGAGAGGGAGCAAATCGTACTTGAAACAAGGTGACTAATACTAAGTACATTTTAATTCTACAAATCTATTAAAAAGTGTGTTTTCTATCCAGTGCTGCAGTTCAGTCATAAGAACAAATTCTAGATGGTGTTTGCAGAATTTTTGTGCTGCATTGCCACTGTTGTTTTCTTTGCTGCTGAAGATTTCCTTCTACATAAGGAGACCTTAAATCAGATCCTTAAAGGGAAACATTGGCCATCAGCCTTGTGGGTAGTGAGTGTACTAAACATATCGGATCTGAAGGATTTGTTTCCTTTTTTTTTTTTTGTAAGCTTTCTACATCTATGATTAAATATATGATTTCAGTGTCTTCTGTGACTAGTAAATATTTCTGAAAACAAAGAAAATGCTTTTTCTGTGTGATTGTTAAAGTAGATTTTACAAAATCTTCTGGAAATGTTTGCTTTGGAATAAGGAACAAGAAATTGTGGCCCAAAGGTTATTTTTTCTGCAAGTGGCATTGCAGTGCCTGAGAGATGTAGAATGAAACTGACCATTCAATTAAAATGATGGTTTCTTCCCATCAAAACATACACTGCAAATTAGGATTAGTCCAGCACAGCAGAAATCAGTTAATGGAAGGTTGGCCTTGTTCCACAGAGGTGTCCTCCCCTTCTCATTGCATTCCAGATACCTGGAGATTTATTGAGGCTGCTCAGAAAAGCTGTTTCTCTTTGAGCTTGCTTTACTCATAGCCTTGTCTAGTCATTGAAACCAGCTTACCCTTATGGAGGCTTGCAGTGCAGGGGTAATGACCCTACCCAACACATCTAACTATAAAACTCTGAATTGTTGCATTGCAAGAGACAGATAACATCAGTACTTCTCAGAACCCTAAAAACGTAACACACTTTTATCTTATCTTTGTGCCATCACCAGAGCATCCATTCAGTTTCTAATAGGCAGGAATGTACAAACCAGTTGAAATGACTGCAGCAGCTGTAAGCACTCATGCCTCCACCCTGGAGGACGTGAGCTGCTGCTGGTGGCTACACTGTGCATTCTGCAACTCTCCCTCCCCTGAATTACCCTGTCAGCCCCCCTTGAGCAGAGACCATGAGCAGGCAGACTTTGAAGATCTCTGTAATGGAGGGTGACCTCACAAAAATACTGGACAGCCTGTTTCAGTGATTAATGATCTCCACAATATTCTTCCTGGTGTTCAGATGGAACCTGCTCTGTTTCAGTTTTGTGCCCAGTACCTCTTGTCCTGGCACTGGTCAACTTGTCATTCATGTGTGTGAGCATACATGTATGTGTGTATACGGCAATGTGAATGTATAAGGATATTAAACTTACAGCATCCAGTTCATATAATAGGATCTCTTCGCTTTAACAAGAGATAGAAACCAGAAAAATATTTGGGAGGGACTGTGGAGATGGTGAAGGACTATCTTCTGAACAGAATGGCTGTCCATTGCCAGCACCATTGCCAACAGCAGATCAGGTCAGCCACGGCTTTGTCTAGCTGAGTCCTGAAAACCTTCAGATATAGAGATTCCATCTTCCCTACAGGCACCCTGCTTCAGGGCAGCCCTTCCTATGGAGAAGTCTTTCCCAATGTTCTGCTCTGGCTTGTGTCCAGTGCCTGTGCTATTGTCAAGAAAAACAAATAAGCATGAAGTTGAACTTGTCTAAACCTTTTGTGCTCCAGCTAGCATTGGAATCTGTACACTCGCAGAAGTAACACTACCAAGGCAAGATGGGTGCTAGAGCTTGCCTGAGCATGTGTTTGTATGAACAACCCAGGCATTAGCCCTCCTACCGGCTGCTCCATAAATGACTTAAATCACTGTGAGTGCTGTATGTGATACTCTAACCACCTGGGATTTTGAGAAAAAAAAAAAAAAGAGAGAGAGAGAGCTTGAAAGTGTGAACATGCTATATCTGTTTCCTTTAAAATGATAATTGTTCCTGACTTCAGTTTATTGTGCCAAATACAGCAGGAAGTGAATGTCAATAAAGGGTTTGTAACTGGATGTAGACATTGCTGAGGTATACAAACATTTATTGGAAGTAGTCATGGTAACTAGAACAATGTATTACACAGACTTCATATGCAGTTCTTATAAATGCAGTATTCTGCCGCTCCAGAGGATGAAACTTTTGACTATTCCAGGTTTGAATTGGCTATTGGAAATCAGTGTCAAATACATTACTGGGAGTAAACTTCTAAAATTCAAAGAAGAGTTAAAGCTATTTTCAGAATTACTGAAGTGCAAGAATTGATTTATAATTCATACTTCAGAGAGTGAGAACTTCCCCATTCCTCCTCAGAAAACCTGCATTAAATGCCTCACAAGCACATTATAAAGACATATCCAGGATCAGATTATCTTGGATTTATGACATTTATATTCCATCAAGTTAGACATTCTCGCCGCTGGAGTCTAACTTATGCTTGTTACTCCATTGGTTGGTACATTTAAATGTCACAGTGAGCTCACACCAACACTCGCTGTAAAAACAGCCTGCAGATGCAGACCTGGGTGTCTGCCCCTGAACTTCCACCAACAGACTGTACAAACATTTCTGGGTAGAAGATCAACCCTATGTGACAAATAATGGCATTGTTCTAGTGAGCAAGACTTTAATTGTTTTCTTTCTGTTATCAGCACCACCTGCTCTTCTAGTTTTTGTTTGTTTGTTTGTTTGAATTTTATTTTGTCCACTACCATGTATGAGTGCTCACTACTGGGTGCTTAGGAAGTCAAGCTGACAGTTTTGTTGTTAATCATAGAAAAACAATTACACAAGTATATTCCCTTAGGGGAAATTCTCCTCTATCCCAATTACACTGATCCATTTTTGCAATAACTTATAAAGGTATTAGAAAAAGAGGACAGCTATGCATCTCTCAAGCTTAAGACTGCCCTTTACATTTCTCGTCTGAAAGTAAACCGATGAGTAGTGTGATGCGTGGGTGTGAATGTGCATGTCAGGACACAACCCTGCAATTCTCTTCCTCTTTCTTCAGATCTGAACACCGAATTATGTGCAGCTTCTAATCTTCAAATTATTCAGATGTTCAAATCCTTATTAGTATCACCATCTCTGCCTGCTTTAAAAAGAAGTAGATTAGCAGAGCAGGTATATAATGTTCTGCACATCTCTAAAAGCCTGGTGTCTCTGTGTTTGTTATTGTTGGGTGAACCAGGAGGGGAAATTAAGCATAAAAGAAAATTGCATTAAAGTTGAAACTGGGAGGAGAGACTGGGGGAAAACCCTCAAGAATCAGACTAGGGAAGGGAGGTACTGCAGATAGAAAGGGTATTCAAAGAGAAGGGATATCTGACAGGTGTGGACCTGGTCTTGCTTTAGTCCATGGGATAGTGTATGTGGTTTTTCTTATGGTGATCTATATTGTATCTCTAAGTTCTGTGCTTCCAAAAGGATTTTTAGGAAGGTCTTATTTATTTTTTTCTTCCACTTACACAACAATTGTCTGTTTCTTCCAAGATCTGATGTTACATTATGCAGTCATATGATGTCTATGCTACAGCCCTGTCTTTCGAGACCACTAAAACATCTACTTATAAATGATGTCTGCAAAATAAAGTTATTTCTAGTCCTTCTGGCTACAGTCACATAAACAAAACAGAATATCTTTGCCCTCTTTTCTTTCCAACTAACAGCCTGAGGTCTGAAGGGCAGCTTGACTGTGGATGGGGGAGTAGGTGACTGACAGGCTACGCTCTTGATCAGTGGTTATCAACAACAGACATCCATGAAAATGGATACAAATTTCTAGTTTACACTCAAGGCATTGTGCAGGTCACGTTTTGACATGCAGTTGGCCACTCAGGATTCATTTTATGCTTTTGGCTATACAGAGAGAGCACTGTGAGTGACTACATCTTCTGAAAAACCTGTGTAAGAGAGGCTGTGTCCATGTAATGAAGGTAGGTTACAGTTGCATGAAAATATTTCAGACCACAGCAGAAGATTTTTTTCCCAATTAATTTAGGAGAAAATCTAGTCACTTAAAGCTTCAGTAAATTATTGACATCAATTAGAGTGCATCACCTCTGGTTTCTGCTATGAACCACTAATTGTCAGTGCAGGAACAAACTGTGCCTAAGGGAGATCCTCTGGGATAAATATGGCTCAGTATGGTGGTCAGCATGGTGCTTACCCACTGGCTTCTGTGATGATTTGAAATGAACATACTTCTGTATAAATGACATACACACATGACTGTGTGTGTTTACCAACTCTTGGGCAAATGGGCAAAATCCTTTCTCTATTCTTCATTCTGCCAACAAACTGGATGTCTTTCACTTTTAACTTTCACATTCCCTGCAAGTCAACCATGAATTACTCAAGCTATGATTTCAATCACCTTCATTTTACATTGCTTGCAATTTACAATGGCGGATCAGACTGAATGGCTCTATGCATTTTGTTAAATCATTGAGGATTTCACTCCATGTCATTCTGATTACCTAAAGAATTTATTTATTTATTTATTTATTGGATTAGCTTTATACAAAAGAGAATGAAAGTCTTGACAGGAAGATATATTTTTTACTAGAAAAAAAGTAGTGTCCTATGCATGTGTGATTCACTCTGCGTACATTTATTCATCTATTTGCTTGGACAATATCCAGATTAAAAATGTTATATAATTCAAATACAGGAGAATATGATTGGACTTTTTTCAACAATGCAGTATAGAAGCATTTTATACTGTTTCCCTTTGTATTGCACTGTGAAGAAATGAAAAACCAGCAACAATTTTTTATAAACTGAGACAATTTTCTGTTTTTAAACCTGCTCTCGAGAACAATAAAGATGTATTCCAAGTGCCTTTAACTACCTGGCTCTTGTGGCACTCCAAATTAATCCACCCAAACCTTCCAGTTGTACCTCTTAGATGAAAACAAATAGCCAGATTCATTGATTACACTCCGTTTTTGTTTGGAGCATAGGAGAATGTTAATTAAAACCTCCGCTTGCCATTCGACTGGGTGGAGGTCAAGTAGCCTGGGTTACAACTTAAAGTTACAGGGCCTTGTGCCTTGGAGGATCCCTTTGTCCTGACAAACTTATCTCTGGTGGTCTTGGCAGGAGCCTCCCTGTGTCTGATTTCTGTCTTAAGCAGCTGGACCACCCATGCCTGAGATACAGCCCCAGAGAGCACAAACAGAGCAGCTGTTCTCATGTTTGAAAAGAAATTTTGGGGAGGAATTGGAGGAGGAAAAGGCACCATAATGTACCACATAGGTACCACAACACTTTATAGTATCTCCAAATAATAGAACTGTTTGAGTTGGAAGGGGCAATTAAAGGTTATCTAGCCCAACTCCCCTACACTGAACAGGTACACCTACAGCTAGATGGGATTGCTCTGAGTCCCATCCAGCCTGACCTTGAATACATCCAAGGACAGGGCTTCCACCGTTTCTCTGGGCAACCTGTTCCAGTGCCTCACCACCCTCACTGTAAAACACATTTTCCGTATCTCTAACTAAACCTCCCCTCTTTTAGTTTGAAACCATTTCCCCTTGTCCTGTCACAACAGACTCTGCTGAAGTCTGTCCCTTTCTTTCTTATAGCTGCACTTTAGATATGGAGATTCCACTATCAGGTCTCCGCAGGGCCCTCTCCAGGTGGAACAGTCCTACCTATCTCAGCCTGTCCTCACAGGGGCAGTGCTCCTTTCATGGCCCTCCTCTGGATGTGCTCCAACAAGTCCACATCTCTCCTGTGTTGAGGACTCCCCGTCTGGATGCAATACTCCAGCATGATGTCTCAACAGCATTCAGTAGAGTGGCAGGATCACCTTCCTTGATCTGCTGACCACTCTTCTTTTGGTGCAACCCAGGATACAGTTGGCTTTCTGGACTGGAGTTACATCCTGTAAATATTTAGCTAATGCTCGCTATTGAAAAGAAAATATTTTTATAAATAAAAATATAAATGATCTGTCTTCAGTCCTGCCTTCCCCATTTCCTTTGTTTACTTGTAAATGGGTATGAATCTTCATATACAGGATGTTCCAAAGGTTCATGACCCACATTCAGAAAATAATAGTCAAAATATTTTTTTTATTTTTCTAAATTCTAAAACCTCTGCAATGGTGGTATAAATCAGAGTTAAGCTGCCATGCCTGTGGAACAGAAATGATACACATGAATTCTGTAACCAATTACAGAGAGACAATAGAGTTCATATTTCAGTATTTTCAAGAAACTGTTTGAAGATGTCCTTAGTCTGATGCCTTTACTGATGACTCTTTGCAAGCTTTCTGGTGAAATCAATTCCATTTGCTTTTCTCTGTGTTACTGGTGGGAACCTTTGTAAACAACATGAACAAGGGCAGAGCCAGGTCTCAGCAACTAACAAAAGAAAACCTAGCCTTCAAAATGCTGTGCTGATTCCTTTATGTGAGAAAGTCATTTCCTCTTTGCCAGCAGAAAGTTGGAATTTGTCAAGTAAACCATTCATTATCTTTGCTCCAGCCAAGCAGGTGTGTGACATGCAGAAAAGGTATGAGCAAAAGGGGAGCTCAGTGCGAAAAAAACTCAAACAGTAGATAATAATTCTTAATGTTAAAGGGAAAATATAGCTGTTATGAATGCCATAAAACATTAATCTTAGTAGCAAAGCACCAAAAGCTGAAATCCATCTCTGTTTTCCATTCCTAAGGCACTAAAAGAAATGAACTCAGATCTACGGGTCTCAGATCCACAGAGACACGTCACATTTTCATTTCCTCCTTCTCCTTTGGAGATAAGAACAGATCCCTGAAGGTAGTTCCTCTTGTCTAGTTAACACTAATGGCTCTTGTTTGATGACACTAAAACCTGCTTCTGCCACTGTTTTGGCTGCTTTGACAGGTGACTGACAGCCAACCAGGGGGTGTGGGAGAAGGGGAAACCCACAGCAGCCTGCCTTTCCATAAATCTCAGTACTGAACCACATACCATGGAATGAAACTTAAGTTGCCTCCCTGGTCACAGCATCTTCCGCTCCATGGTCAAGGGGATGGCAGGACCAAGCCCAAGGGCAGTGCTGTGAGTAGGTGAAACTGGATGCTCAGGGTTCAGAAGGTATCTGGGAGAACCAGGAGCTCAACACAGGGCACAGGAGAGTAATTGGGATTGTCATTCGTCTTTGTGCTAGTTTCAGTCTCTTCCAGGGAACTTGAGAAAATTATTTTTCTGGCCACGTGATGTAAAAACTTCATAGCAGGGAAGCTGATGAGGTCTCTGTAACCTTGACAGTTTTTTTCTAGGAATTATTAAAAGTACGTTCTCCTGGCATCTCTTCCTAGAGCAGGGTTGAAAAAAGAGTAATCAGTCACACATATCTTTGTGGGGTGCAATTTTCTTACATCTCAAACCTTAAAGATTAGCATGTCACAGATATCTCTGTTACCTAGAAACTCGGATAAAGCCAAGAAAGGGGCCTAAATATCAAATCTTTACAAGCAGTATAGACTCTAATACAGTAAGCTTTAAACTCTGAGGGAGTTTTCCCTTTGTTACTAATGAAAGGATTGCGCCTTTCCCTAACATAATAAAGAAATTGCCATCTTAATGAATTCTGCTGCTATTGATCTGTATCTATTTTTAAAGCAGCCCTTGTGCTCTTCAAATGTTTTGCCAGCACAGCTTTACACCATAAATCTTTTATGTTAGCCACTGAACATCAAAATTACTTTGGTGACATCTGGTGTGATGAAAGTAAACAAGATAAGGAATTATCTAGAGAAGCCTGAAAGCAAATCTCATCTTTGAACAATCTCAGATATTGAGGCAAGATGCAAACCTGACCCATACCTTGCATTTTGCCTTAGAACTTTCACCTTCATGAACGGCAACACAGTCCTGAGAAACCTGGGATAAGTAGCACAACAGGCCTTCTCACTGAGCTCAGCCCTAATGTTTTTCACAACAGCTAGCAAAGTTTCTATTTCAGCTACTCCAAGAGTCATTACACAGGGAAAAGGACTGCTCATTAAAACAGTGGTAGGGGCCAAGTCTCTATCAAGATTTCAGAAAAAAATGCAGTCCTTTGGGGACAGCAGAACTTGTACCAAGCTTTGCGGTAATCTTCCAGTGGGATGAAAATGACTCTAAATTCCTGTTCCCAGAAGCCAAACATGACCTTCTGATTCACTTAGCTTGCAGGCAGAGCTCATGAGTAACAGTTCTACACAGATGCAATTAAAACCAGAATTTGACCCAAGACTCTTCTGTACTTGAATTGGTTTGTTTACTCTCTAGATGCCAGCAAAGCTTGCCAAGAAGGACAGTTGGAGCAACAGTATTTTCTGAGAAAAATAAACAGATAGGAGAGAAGACTGTGAATTAGACATCAGTCTCCACTCTGCCTTGTGTAATCACTTGCTATGGAAGCACTATATTTAAACAGTTCAAACCAAATTCTGCTTTTTCATTTCAATAATTCCACCAGTGTCAACTTTTTCCACTGCTCACATTATTGTGTGATGGAGTTAAGCCTAATCAAGGATGAGTCTGCTTAAATTATGTAATAATTGCTTGAATTTGGCAGCAGAAACCACATACAGTTTCTTCATCATCTGAACTTCTTCAACACAGCTCTATCTCTCAAAGTTGTCATTGTTTGCCTTTTCTGATCTTCATTCTGACCTACCCCAGAAGTAAAAGAAACCTCATACTTGTGAATGTAAGAGTCTCGAAAAAAAATAATTTCTCAGCATTTACTTAAAACAGTTTAAAAGTTTTAAATTCCCTGCTCTGAGTAGCATATATTGCAGGACTGAAGCTGATTTCAGAGTTCCAAGCTCCAATTATCACCTCTTCTTGAATAAGTTTTCACAAACCAACCAAGTTTTACAAAGGACTTCAGCTTAAGTGGCAATGCCTGTGACACGTTAAGTACACTATTTGAATTTTTTGTCCATGGTATTAGAAATTGGCAAAGTCTTGTTCTTAATTCCAGCTCAGGGATATCTTGTACACTGCTGAGGCAGTGCCTTAAGCAGGATATATCCTCTCTGCAGCCATGTTAAGGGAATGAGAAGGAAGAAGAGATCTGAAGCTCTCATGTTAATTCTGAGTAGGGAGAACTGGAATTTTAAACATTTTCTCCAATTTCCATTTATTCCCCTCCCAAATCTTCTTTCTTCCAGTTCCATGAAACCACAGGAAGATATAACTGATGGATCCAACACTGGTAGAATATAAGTAGATGTTGAAGTTCCTTTGAAAAGAAATTGTGTTCACCTTATTTATTTAACTGTCATATTCTTGTACTTCTTGTTTTTGTTAATCTTCATCCTATATTGTCATATTTAGCTTCTTGGGGCATAAGGGAAAGAACAGACCCAGTAGCTCTTGCATGGAGAAAGGAAAGCAGCTTTCCACTACTTACAGGATTCAGTTCTTTGTAGCTTTTCTATTCAACTCTATTTTGTCATTCATTTGATTAGTATGTTATGTTTGTTTTACTTGGTGTTAAACTGGGAAGTTTGAGATCCAGCTGTTATTGGACTTTTCTGTGAAAACAAAGAAAGTAGAAATTGGTATTCGGGGGGTAATGTTTTCATGCCATTATTCTAAACATTTTTCACAGGAACATAATTCTGTGAGTTGAAGTTATGTCCACCTACAGCTCTGAAACTAGTGTCTCACTTTGTGATGGGAGGGCGGGTTTCCTGCAGATTATAGCTCAGGGCAGAATGCACACTTCCCCCCCCCCCCCCCATACGTATGTAGGAAGTTATGAATCAGCAAGCATAAATCCAGAATGCCTTCTTAAGGCTGGCTATTTCTCATCCTTATGAGTCAGTAGCACCTTTTCCATCCAGTTTGACTGTCTCTCCACCTACTCTTATGGAAAATAAAAATAATGTGAAAAAAAGGAATTCAAAGGATTTAATTCAAAACCTCCACAGTACTCCCACACAAAGACTGCCCTTGCCATTTTAGACATACAATCACACATGAGAAAACTCTGAATAAGGTAAAGTCTTGTATACTGTAGTTAGAGTGGACATACTGGCTACTTCAGAGAGCTCTCATGTTTCTACAACAGTCCCATATGTATTGGCTTTCTTCTGAAGGCTGTGTCTTTCTCATCTCTAGCTTAGCAATAAGAATTTTTCCTATACCCAGATTTGGAAACTGTGACAAACAAGCTGACCAACATGCACAGCAAGAAGACTTGAGCAAACTGAAACAATGGTGAGGCCACCTCTCCTAAGCTCTACAGTCACCATCTCAAAGTCTGAAGTCATATCAGCACAGAAGTGGTTATGGTAGAAGATGTGGGGTCTGTGATTTGGGGGTCTGCCAGGAAGTGGTGGTGGAATAAAGCATCAGTGACGTCGACTGCAAACCTACTCAGCATCTCTCCAGATGGGTACCATTATCCAACTGTGCTTGATGTAAATAATAATGAAAATCAATTATTTATGTGACTTGAGAAATACATGCCTAACACTCTGCCATGCGCTGAGTGAAGTCAAAAGAAAACTTTGCCACTATAACTACGTAAACATACAAGCTGTCTGGGACAGATAAAATGAAGCAGACCACCCAGTGTGAGAGCTAGGATGCTTTGGAGCAAGAGGAGTTGCTGTAGATGCTTTGGTATTTTAAATGAGAACAGAATACACTACAAAGTATTTGGGAAAGAGTAATAAAACAAAAGTTTCAAATGTGTGTGGGGGTACGTATGGTGCAGTGATAAGGTATGTATTAGTCCCATATTACCTATTAGATTCTTAAAGATTCATCAAAAACATGCTTAATTAAAAAAAAAAAAGTTCATATAAGCTCAGAATATGGTTTTGCATTCTTCTACATTTACTTCTGTGAAAAATAAAGAATCAGTGAGGTGGCAAAGCAGAGTTTTTATAAGGTCAGACAAAACAGAATTAAGATTGTACACAGGTCAGTATGAAATTGAATTATCAATATTTCCTTTTATTCACAACTTCTGCCCCAAGCAGAAGGCTCTTCTCTAGAACCAGGTCAGCAGCATGAGGTGAGAAATCTGCTCTTGTAGATTGCTACTTGCACTGTGGAGAGATTTAGATGTGTAGTGGCTGAAGCCAAAAATATTGGAAACTGCAAAGCTGGTTTCATGTTTGAGGTACTTACAGTTTGGTCATGAAGGAAATATTTGAACTCTTCCTTGCAGTACGGAGTTCTTCCTCTGCCTCTGCCAGAGTCCTTACAAATGGTGATAAGACAGACTTTGACAATATGTCTCCAGACTTTTGTTATTTACGTTAATCCATGTGAACCTCTGAACCTCTGTGCTCTCTCAGACACAGCTAAAGGGAGCTGGGTTTCCCATCGAAGATTGCTAATTAGTTTAAAAAGCCAAGCTGCAGGTATCTGAGTGCTCCTTACTGGTGGATGGTCTGACCTTACTTGGAGACACAATCCGTAAATAAATAAGGAACCTCTGGCTCCTTCCCCTCACATATCAGTATATGGAAAAACAATACTTTGTTTCTATGATAATGACAGACACAAAAAAAATCTGTGAGGCAAATAATTATTCTGCTATCAGAGATGGTGAGTGTTTTGCAGTAAATAAGGCTTGAGGAAAATAACTAGAAGAAAAACAAAATATTGAAGACTTACTGTTGAAATGGCAGTGATAGCTCAGGCAAGGACAGATGAGGCATCATGCAAATAACAGCAATATACAATCATCTGGCTATCATGTTGCTTGCGGTTGCTCAAGCAAATCATCTGGCCCTTCTTAACTTTCTGAGTAGGCTGTTCTGCTTTTTTACATGTTCTTAGATTATAGTTTTTGTATTGTTTTGTAGATTTTTAAAAATGGCAAAGTGAAATTCTAACATCTCATGTTCCATTGGTTTCTACAACAGGGAGATAGACAGATTAGTTCCAGAGACAGACATCCTCAGGGCCTCTGGAGCTAATGGAGTGAATGGTATCTAGTGGTTAGTGTTTGAAACAGGTAGTTTTCTCTGGCAAATTAAGTTCAGGAGGGTTGAAATCTGCCCACTGGTTTCCAGTCTCGAGGAGATACTAGTCCCAGTGCTGCATTCATCCTTCCATGTCAGACGCCATTTTGTCAGACTGCCCCTCTGCCGTCTGTCACACAGCAACAAAATGTAATGGAGTAGTGGTGGGAAGATTCAGCCTCTACTGCCATACCACCAGTGTCTGCCTCTGATGCTCTGGGCTATTATAAGATAGGAGGCATTAGAAGATCCCTACAACATAATCTCAGGGCTGCAGAATCTCATTTTTTTTTATTTTTTTTTTCCTCTGTGCAGTCCTAGCACACACTGGGACACGTGTAAGAAATAATATAAGGAGAGCAATAGGACAAATAAAGATCCATCAGCATCTTTGCTATTAAACATTTTGATTTAGGGCCCTAGACTGCTAATCTGAGGACCAAGACTCGGCGTATAAAATGTCAGGTTGCAAACCACTGCTGTATAAAGGATGCAAAACTAAACATTTCTGCAAATTTTTAGCTTGTGAAGAGAAAGATTAATATCGTTGATGCTGTAGGGAAGTTTCAGTCTCAGA
The DNA here is from genome assembly GCF_039878825.1 of Excalfactoria chinensis. NCBI lineage: Eukaryota > Metazoa > Chordata > Aves > Galliformes > Phasianidae > Excalfactoria > Excalfactoria chinensis. The sequence continues at coordinate 40,912,922 of NC_092825.1, read as the reverse complement.
CAGCTGTTGTCATTCATCCCACTATTGTTAGCAATAGAGATTTACCTATATCCCCTAAGAGGAAAAGAGTCTGTTGTATGTACAAGGTAATTAATATTGAATTAATGAAGCATGTATATCTCTCTTTCTTTCGTGAACTGGGTAAGAACACCTTGGAAGAAATGTGATTTCTCTATCTAGTAACAGGATACATTTTTTCTGCTAGCTGCCTTGGGAAGAAAAATGAGATCCAGCACAATTAGTATGGATGCCACAGTTCTCTTCTAGAGACTGGAAAATGTTAATAATAAACAGGGATGTGTTAGTCTGTACCATAAAATAAAGCAACTGAACACAGGCTTCCTCCTGTAGACAAATGGTTTGGTTAAAAATGGTTGCAGCCACTGTCAAGAATGATTTCTTGTTGAGTGATTCACCACCATAAAAAATCAGTTTATCTTTCCAACAAAATGTTTGTTTCCTGTTATAACAAGAATTCAGTATATCAGCAAGAAAATTGAATCATCTCACTTGGCTGTAATGAACAGCTGACTTATACTGAAATCACATTTAAGTACAGCAATCAGGTACCTTGGCAAACTGGAAGTGATGCTTAAGGTGAGTAACAGAAACTAATAAATTCTGAGTGAAAAATTGATTTCATCTAACCAAACCAAGCACAAATGCTAACATCAAGAAATTGCCAGGTAATGGTCTGTGCAATACACCGGGTGATGATCTGGAAAAAACAGTCCCATGAGGAGCTTAAAGGAACTGATCATGATCCCTGCTTTATTCCTATCAATACTTCTATAATTGGATGACACCAAAACCTACATGTTTTGTCCAACTCTTGTTAGGGTTCTGGGGATCAAAGTTAACAAGAGGGAAAAAAAGCAATGCCTACACAAAATACAAGTGAATAAAAACAGTATCATCAATCTATTGATGGTTTCTAAAGTGCTCATTTGAAACCCTAAACACTGCATGAAGCTATAAGAGAGACAGGGAGAAAGACAGAGAGAGAAAAGGAAAAAGCCAAAAGGAAACACAAGGGAACTGGTGGTTCAGTGCCTGCTTTCATTTCTCTTCTTGTGATAGCCTTTTCTGGTAAATTTGTTAGGTCTACATGTGTGAACGATGATGACAGGGAGTGAGAACAACTACAGAAATCAAATAAAATCAGGGTGCAGAAGTAGGTGAAATTGTCTGAAGCAAAATGGACAGAGACAACTTTTTCTTATAAGGTTTGTGATCTTCCGCAGGCCAGATAAATCATTATTAGAAGAGACAAGACTAGCTGCCTACGAAAAGAATCCCTGTGTTACCTCCCCACTTTCCAGAGGGGGAAATGATGCTTGGGTGTAATAGTACTGTATAGAATATGAATGTACACTTAAGGATAGGGCAAAAAATAATCAAGAGCAATCCCTGAAGAATAGTTAGGGATTTAAAAGTAGCAGTGTATCCATGTTATACTTTAAGATATCTCCTGGATGGAGTCCCATATTGTGCAGCTGAATGCTTCCAGTTTCTTGATGAACTCAATAACACAAAATGTATTAAGGAGTATAATGCTGTACTAAAATGAATAATGTGTTCAAGGAAAAAGAGGGAGCTGGATGCAAAGGGACTGGTTAGGACCTGCTTCAGCATGGAAGGAATATAGACCAAAGCTCTGCTTTTCAATGTCTTTTTACAACTCTATATTAAAAATATTGTCTATTCTTAACTGACTGAAAAAACCTTTGGCAACTTTCACTACCTGTTGCTTCAGACCTTTCTGGTGGGGGAAATTTGGGGACAGCTCTTCCCTCTCTCTCCACTGACCCTGTGCTTTGTTACAGCTCTGCCTGGTGCTCCAGCCCTGTGGGTTGTGAGCAGACAGACAACTCACCTGGGGAACATCCCTGCTGAACGGAGTAATCTAGAAGGACTGGAAAGAAAATTATATGAGCAGAATTAAAGACATAGGGATAAAAATAGACCAGCACGGGCAAGACTGTTTGGAAGAGGGGAGTAGGGTGGACTTGTGGAGAGATGGATAAACTAAGAAAATCACAGCATGCTGGGTAATATATACAGATGCATAGTAAGAAAGGGCACATTCTTGGTGTTTGCACAAAGACTATCTTAAACCTCATTATACCCCTGTTAAGTCACACGCTGGAAGAGACCAAGAAATCCTCTGTACCCTTTACATAAAAGTTTGCAAAATCACAGCACAGAGATTCTTTAGACAGCAGAGTGACTAATCTCTCCACACCACCTCAAATCTGTCTCATAACCAAGTTCTTCTTCTTGAAGAGAGTTCTCATCTCATTGCATGGAAGAACTTGCCCACATCTGTGATGTTTTCTCTGGAACATGAGAAACAGAAACAAAGGATGACAAACTAGTCAGAGCATAACCTAACCAGACAATCAGTTTTGTAAGCACAAGGGTAAATCTGAATCATTCACATGAACAATGAGCCCTCACTCTTCAATATTAGTCAGTGACTAAGGTCACAGCAGTAAGACCAGTAATGTTCTAAGAGCTGTTAAGCAAACTGATTTGCACCACAGTCCAATCAGTCTCAGAAAATGTTATTTCATTCTGAAAGACTCCAGGTTATTTCCTTTGTCCTAACCTTCCATATCAGAGCAGTTATTACAGATCAGTGGTGGTTCATCTTTAGCAATATCCATTCTATCTCAGGGTTATTCTGGCTTTTCCCAAGCGCTTGTCAGAACTGCATATGACATAAGACATTGGATGATAGTGTTGTTTGGAGAAGATTTGGAGAATCTTTTACCATGGAACAGGCTCATATGTGGGTAAATTGTTCTTTTTAACATTCAAAAAAGTAATACCACATGGCCTTTTACATAGAAGAATCATGCTGATCTCCTCAAGAGGAGATCTTGAGGAGATCTCCTCCTGAATATAAGGTGTGGCAGAAAAGGACATAAAAGGAAGAAGTTCTTTGCAAACAACACTGAAATCCATAGTTCATCATGTCTAGAGTGGCCAGTGTATGCCTAAGAGGGCTCCAGAGTTTATCAAACAGGATTGGAAAATATGAAAGTTTTGCCATATCATTCAGTAGTACTGATGGGTGATCATCTGCTTACTGCTTTATCATCTGTTTTTGCTGTCCAAGTAATTGGAATTGCAACAGATTTATTTATTTATTTTTTTAAAAGACTTATTTAAAGGTTTTAAGAAATAGACGTGGATTTAATGCCTTTCCTGTTACTTTACATGCAGAGTAATGTAAACTGACCCACATAAACCTTGAGAGACTCTATCTGATAGTGTCCAACAGCAAACACTTGAACTGACTGCTTGAAAACAAGTAGAATACAAAGGAAAGCAAGTGACTGCATCAGTGTACTCCGTGCCATGCTCTGTCACATGTGATCACTGGCTAAACAAACTGGCACAAGGATCTACATTTTGAATGAAGTACATAGTCTCTGTATGGTGAAGAGATTTCCAAACTCTTCCTGGTTTTATCAGGGTAAATGAAGTTGAAATGATGGGGAATATTGAAAAAGTTCAGTTGCTGTTGGATACTCACACAAGTCACTAGATACCAACATCCATGATTTAAGGTTTTGACCACTTAGGAGCCAAACAAGCATGATCATGGTAGCAGTAACATGCTCGCCAGGAACAGTACATCTGAGTGTATCTTCCTAGAGCTGTAATATGCAGTTATGTTATAAAGAAAGTTCCATTTCAGGAAGTCACAAAAATAAAAGTAAGGAATAATAAGACCTGCTTTGATGAAGTTATTCATCTTCTTTAATAGTGCATGTGTGATCCTCCAAGTCTCTGCCAGGCAACTGCATTTGGCAGCTACTTAGCATAGATATGACTGAAAATGTCCACCGCTGTTGGCCTATAGGCAAATTTTCTTAGCTCTTATGGAGCTTTATGGTTATGGACAGAGAGCCATGTGCTTTTAGTTCTTATTTCTGATGTGCTTTACAGTAGCATTATGTAAGACCAGATCTGAAGTGAGCTAACATCATGTGACACCTCAGTTGACTTAACACAACCTGAAAAAAATGCCCTACATTCTTGGGATTACTAAGTAGTTGTGGGACTTTCAAGAAGCAAAAACAATTCACAATTTAATAGCTGGGTTCTTTGGTAGTGGTACACTCCATGGTCAGTAATGTCAGTCAAATCTGTAATACTTGCTAGGGCTTTAGCTGGGACCCTGTGTTGTTTCTGTGCCCAATGTTAGCACATATATATACTTGCAATGGAGACAACCTTGCTTTTACTGAAAGGAAGGAAAGTCTAAAGTTTTGCTTTCCTTCAGTGAAGTTGTGTCAATAAAATCAATATAAATTAATGTAGGTAACTATCTCTGGATGTTGTCACTTTTTCTTTTGGGGAGCACAGGTCATGGAAGGGCCTCAAGGTTCAACTCTCCAGTTTCCCCCCTACTTTTTGCTACTCTCTGGTCTCATATACCTTAAGGCTTAGCTCTAGGTCATTCTGTGATTCATATTCTTCCCTTTTCCATAGAAAAGTGTGCAGAACTTGGACTCCTGGACAGGGTTTCTTCTCTGTTTTCAGGCTTCATGAAATGGATGTCTATATTTTGTCAGCAGCTTTCATGAATGTTTGGCAGGACAGGAGCACTGAGTTTGAAGACTGTTTCTCTTAAACACTATTGAGGAGGCTTCCTGTTGTGGTCTTCTGCTGTACTAAAAGTGGGAGCAGCAATTACTTTCTGATCATTCCCTCTTGGAAGCAGTCATAGAAGTGTTCTTTTTTTATTGACTCTATAGGGGATGGATTACACACAGCCTGGGTATGTAAACCTGTGCTTTATTCACCAGAAGAGAGATTTCTTTTTGCCGAAATTGTTCCAGAATCTTCTAAAATAGTCAACTTAAAATATGTAGAAAAGATTTTGTCAGTCTTAAAGTGCACCGAAATTTGAGAAGGGGAGGTGTAATTGCAAGGATGGATTTGCCACGGATTTGTCCCACATGGTTTCAAATTATTTTTACAAAACACTGAGAACTTACAGCTGCCATTAAGGGGTAGGTAGGGTACAAGAGTTGGAAGGAAATGGCAATTGATGCCACAGAGGTAGATGCTTCAGCTTCAGGCATTTGGAAATGTGTACACAACCAGAAAGGATGTTTTTCTTCAGTTGACTGTCCATTTGTTAGCAATAAGAAGAATCCAAATGTCCCACTTTCCTGCAATAACTGCACATATGTTAAAAAAAGCTATAAGATCATTTATGAGGCAAACAGGCTACAAAAGAAAACATTTACTGGATTAATCCTAAGCATGACATTCCTAGGAGTAGCATGGACGTTGAATGTCACTATGTGCTGCAGCACTCATTGTCTAATACTACCTCCAGCTTTGACAAACCTATGATGCTCAGAGAAAGGCTGTCCTCTCCTTCATCCTGCAAAACCTAGGACCAAGTAGGACACTAAGGACAGTGAGGACTGAAATTCTTTTTCAGTCTACTGTGGGATGACTGAAGCACAGCATCAGGTGCAAATAAGTAGCACAAACATCCTTCAAAATACAAACATGCTGGATGCTCATGAGCTCAGGTAACAAACATGAAATATCCAGGGGTCATGAGACTGTTATTGCTTTGTCTAGTCTGTCTGTTATCTTAGCTTTAGAAATGTTTAATAATATTCTGGAGCTGACAGTGCCTTGATGGAAATTTAAAAACAGAAAGGGCAAGTTATCTCAACCTCAGAATATGCCAGGAGAACTGCACTGCCCCACGATCATCTGGCTGTCTATAAAATGTCTTCTATTTCTTTCCATTGATCTTCATGACCTTTTCTTTGACACGTTTTTAGGCTTTCCTTTTCCCTGGATTTTTTTCAACTTCAGATTCATAGTTTTTTAAACTCTCTTTTGCTGTAAGTTTGCCATTCCCTTCATTTGGCTTTGCATTTCTATTTCTTTATGGCTCTACTCAGAGATTCCATGTCAGGGAACACATCACAAATACAAGCTTGCAGACCATTGTTACTGCTCCAAATATTATCTTCCATAACAAGATAATGGTCGAGAGTTGCAATCTCAAAGCTTCTGTTACAGCTCAGCAGAAAGCTCTAAATACAGTACTAAAACTTTTGGCCACTCAGAAGGTTAAATTAATGCAGTGGATGCAGATACTGATGTTTTGAAGAAGGAAGATTAGTAAGAATCTTTAACACCTTTGCACTGCAGCAGCTAGCTTCTTTTCATCATGCTCAGTTTCAGCCACCTTCAAGTTATAAATCTCTCAGGTTTCAAAAGTGGTTGCTTGTGTTTCATCCTCACCGATTCATTCACTAACATCAATCTGTCTATATCTCCTAAAAAGTGAAGGTCAGGAGAGCCAGGGAGCAGGGGAGTTAAAGTTGTGCTTTAGCTGTGAATCTTCAGAGATGGAAAAGCAATTAAGTTTGCCACATTTATAACTCGTATGAGGCATTCTTTTTTTTTTTTTTTTTTTTTTTTTTTTTTGGTATGCTTTCCTACAACTGCAAGCTCTGAAAATCTACACAATTTCCTTCCTTCCTTCCTTCCTTCCTTCCTTCCTTCCTTCCTTCCTTCCTTCCTTCCTTCCTTCCTTCCTTCCTTCCTTCCTTCCTTCCTTCCTTCCTTCCTTCCTTCCTTCCTTCCTTCCTTCCTTCCTTCCTTCCTTCCTTCCTTCCTTCCTTCCTTCCTTCCTTCCTTCCTTCCTTCCTTCCTTCCTTCCTTCCTTCCTTCCTTCCTTCCTTCCTTCCTTCCTTCCTTCCTTCCTTCCTTCCTTCCTTCCTTCCTTCCTTCCTTCCTTCCTTCCTTCCTTCCTTCCTTCCTTCCTTCCTTCCTTCCTTCCTTCCTTCCTTCCTTCCTTCCTTCCTTCCTTCCTTCCTTCCTTCCTTCCTTCTTTATTCTTTCTTCTTCACAAATTGTTTCAATAACTAGAAAATCTGATGGAATCTTCATTCCAGGAATGAAGTTTATGAAGGAAACAGATTTTGATTCCTTGCAGAATTAGAAAGTTTTTTGGATGTTTCTCACAAGAAATGGTCTATGGGGTGTGTAAACTTGAGGCATCATAATAGCTCTCCAAAGCCGGAATCTAGGGCTGGTTATCTTGGTAGGATGGGCAATAAGATCTGACAAGAGCTGTAAGTTTTCTTGTACCTCAGGAATCCGTCCATGGAGAGTTATTGCTGAGAAGCTCAGAAAGATTTTCGTGATTAATATCCAATCATTCGGTCTTCCTATTTAGGGAGAAGGAAAGACTGGTTTACTTTGTTTTGCATTTTGATTTTCCTTGGAGTGGAAAAATAAATTAAAAAAAAAAAAAATCAAAGCAGAAGCATATAATTTCCTACAGAATAATTGGAAATATCTGCAAGTAATTCTGCTTTACTAGTTCTTCCACGGGCATGTATCTGTTTAATTTAGTATGGCAGCTTCAATTAAACAATCCCTGGTAGCGTGTTGTGGTTAATTGCTTACTGTTTACCAGAGCCATTTTTTCCTTTGAAAGAGGATCCTTCCTTTCCCCAAAGCATGCCTGGTCTAGATTGAAGCTAGTGCTTTGAGTCTGATTACTTAAATTTAAGTGCCCAAAGCAATAAAAAAAAAAAAAAATAAAAAAAAAAAAAGAAGTCAAATAAATTAATTAACACTCCTGGCCATCTGTTTAGCAGGTGACAGAGAGCATATGCTATTTTCTGACTTTATTAGAGAATTATAGCATGTTAGTGATTTAAAATGTGCTATTACAGACTTAACATTCACTATCGATAACTAATAAGGTTTGTGGATAGAAAAAGAAATTTGTCCACCTGGAGAGTTCACAATAGACTTTGGGTTTAGTGTGCTTTATTTCTTTAGGAAAAGAATCCACATATTCCTCCTTGTCCTTTCTCCTCCTGAAGCACTTGCACTCCTAATGTGTTTAATTTGCACATCCATTTTTATTTTTTTTCCAAATCAGTTGGAGAATTTATGGAAAATGCAAAATGTGTTAGGGAAAAAAAGTCATGAAACGAGAAAGAAGAAATTGTACACTTGCCTTATTTTTAAGCATTCTTGGTATGTCTTCAAGATATATTTAGGGAAATAGCAAAGGCTGCCAAGATCAGGGAGCTGGGCAAAAATCCTGGAAAATCGGCCTTGCTGACTCTTCTGGAAGAATACGAGCAATGACTGTTGCTTCTGGGAATAACTGCTCCTAGTGATAGATGCTCTTACACATTCCCATATCACTGCAGTGCTCCTGGCTTGCTAATGTCATGGCATACCCTGGACAGGAACTGGTCACAAGGACTATGGCCAGTGTGCTGCCCTCAGACATTTGTTGCTTTAAGCAGCTGACAGCTTTACCTATGCCTAGTGGTAATCCCATGGCAACTAGTTGGATGCTGGTTGAATGTTTCTTTAAAATGCACAGGATCATTTAAAACTGTGATGGAGAGATTTTCCAGCTCATCTTCATTCTCTCTATATAAGAAGGATTAGCAAAATTTCACAGGTGAAATTTTTCTTTACCAAAAAAATGGACTTTCAGGTTGAAAAACGATCTCTGACATCACCTTAAGCAGAGAAAAATCAGGGAAAATGCATAAATTCTACCTCCTCAAATTGTATATTTTCAAAATGAAACATAGGAAATTCTTTTCAAACTGTGGTTAATTTTTGAATTTGTTTAAATATAAGGAAGTCTGATAATCTTGTAAATATTAGATTTTTGGGGGAGGAGAGTGATTTCTGAGATCGGTGGGCTGTGAACCAGTGAATCAGCTCTTGGTGCATGTCCAAAAGGCACAGCTTCCATCCTCCTCAGATCCGAAGTTTCTGAAAATTTGTTGTGCTCAGAACAGGTACTAAAGGTCAATCCAGGAACTGCATAATACCTGTCTGGACTCAAATAAGGCTGATGTCTACTCTTCACTGAAGACCACTGCTATATTCCTGAAGAAGGGAAAAGCCTTTACATTGGATATCCAGAGGCTGTATCTTTCCAAAAGATGGTTTTGTCATAGCAGTTTTCTTCTGGTCCAGACCTCAGAAGCATCAGTCTCAGAGTTTTGCTTACAGTCATTAAGAAAAAGAAATGAATACAGAGGTTTTCATAACACTGTATAGCAAAGCTCTTTTTATTTATGTATCTGTGTTATTTATGTGATGTTTTGTTATTTATGTTGTTTGTGTGAATAAACAAAGGAAGCAAATAAATGCCTCTTCCACTTGCTACAGATTTAGGCTCAGTCTTACATGGAGAGGGTCACATTTCCAAGACCAGGATCCAGGGCCTGAAAAGTGATGCAGAAGCATGCAGAGCTGCCCTGGATTGCATTGTTACACTCAAGTGAAGGTGTTACTCCATGTGTAGCTATTCCATCAGGACAAATGAATTTCCTTAGGTTGCCCAAATCCTCCCCAACAACAGTCACAACTCCAAGGTTGCCAAGTATTCTTCAAAAATGAGTCCTGTTGACTCTTGGGCAAGATGCATTCACTATTTCTTTGTTATCTGTAACCTGTTTTATGTGATGGAAAGTAAATCAGCATAAAATACAAGTAGGGTTTAAGAAAGCTACATGACACTATGAGAATTATGTTGAGAAAAAAACACTGAGATGTGATTACAAAAGAATTCCTCACTACCTGTCGGATTGTGACCATGGAAACGTGCTGATGCAAAGCCCTGTGATGTTCCAGCATGCTCTTTCAAGCCATTCTTGTTTGATCTACTTCTAGGAGATTCTGAAAGACTCTTTAGGTTATTTTAAACCCAAGGCCCCTGTCTAATTAATGTTAGCAATGTCACAGAAACTGAACCAACACTCTGCCATTATTCTGAACCAAAGCTTCATAGACCTAATGTTCTTCTTAATGAAATCTTAGTAATAAAATCCCACATATGCTGCATGACACTACTTCTCCTCCGTGTCTATCTAATGGATCAGTATTTTTTTTTGCCCCTTTCCCTCATAAATTCTTGCCAAAATAGCAAGCTACGCTTCGTCATGTACTACAGGCTTTGAAATCAGCATTCAGTTTCAGAAGTAGAGAGTGAACATGTTCCGACAGAGACCTATTCCAAAAATAATGAAACTTTCTATTTTTCCTGTGATGAGTTGGAGATGGCATAGGATGACATTCATCACATGTCCACAATGAAAGGAATCCGTAAGAAATTTTGGCTTTATTAACTCACTGGCTGTGCTTGCTGTCAAGTCAACCTCAGGTACTGTTTCAGTAGCTCTATCATTCATGACTTCCCTTTTCCCAGGAGAGAGCTCTCATTATCCTTCAAGAGAACAAAAACATACTTGAGAGACACAATAGAAGAAAAGCATAGCAAATGCTGAGAGATGTCTAACTATGTACATTTTTGACAAAACAGATTAATTGACATATTTGATAAATAAGGAGATAGACGATCCTTTATTCTTGAGCTGTAACAGCAACAATAAAAAATACCCCATAGATATCTTTCACATTCCAATCTTCCTGTTTCCTGATGTCTTTGTTCTCTGTCAAAACTGGGTGACTGCACAAGTCACTCTGGTTTGCAGCCTTGCCACAGGTACCCAGGTTTCCGGTGACTGTTCTCCCTCTTTAGTTTAAACTAAATTTCAAATTTCAAGACACTTGTGGAGCCAGGAAGACATGACCCTGGCAAGGGAGCAACTCCAGAGCTTTCAGCAGCAGGGACAAACAAATCCCCTTGGCTTGCTGGTGTTAAGAAGCTTTGCAAAATCTTACCCTTTCTGTCAAAAGCAGAAGCTTTTGTGTTCTGTCCTGCTCCTGTAGAAAGATGAACACATTTCAAACACACTTTGTTAATATTTTTTTTCTTGCTCTTCCAAAGTCTGGAGGAGCTATTTATTCCCAATGAATTTTGAAGGAGACTCAGAGGTTTTAATGGGTTAAATTTTGCTTCTGCACTTGTAACACATAACTTCCTCATAGCAAGATCCCACTGGCTGGGGAGGAGAAACAATTGTCCCTCCGTCAGATTATCTAAAACCTCTACAGCTGCCTTCTGTTTTGCCAATAGAATTATACTGAAATATTTCCATGCTGTATCACTCTGAATGAGACTGTGTTTCCTGGGAAGGATTCATATTTCACAGTGAGACTTGTCAGCTTGAATTAGCTTTGGGGTGAAAAGAAAATATAACAAAATGGATGTATAGAGAAATAAGAAGAATGGTATGAAAAACACAACAACAAACAAAAACCAAAAAACAACCAACAACACCTTAGAAGATGTTAGAGAATAGCTGAGAATATCTCATAATTTCATTACTAACTTCTTTGTTAGGGTCAAACAATGTAATTACACCATTTTGTCTAGCACATACTAGGCCTCAAATAGCATGTCTAATTGTGGTCCTTCCAGTTTAACTGGAGAGTGTCCAGTAAAAGGCTACAAAGATTTAGAGGGAGATGGAGAAATCAATATAAGAAAGATTAAACAAATTGGCATTGTTCAGCCCTAGAGAAATGAGGGCTTGGGAGACCTAAACCCAGTCTTGCAAAACCTAAATGGTAGTTACAGAGAAGACAGAGGTAGTCTTATGACACAGACACATGGAGACAGGACAAGGGAGAATGGGATTAAAATGTTTCAGGGGAAATTCTGTCTGGTGTGAAGAAAGAGTTCTTCACTATGAGAATAACCAAATTTAGGAGCAAGTTGCTCGGACAAGGTATAAAAACTCCAAGACATGGATTAGGAGACCCAGGTAACCTAATCTAAGGTCCTGCTTTTAATGGAATGTTGCTCTGGAACCGATCTAGAAGTCTCTTCCAACCTAATTCTATTTCATAGATTAGAATATAGCGAAAGATGAAAACAAAACAAAACAAAACAAACAAACAAACAAACAAAAAGAAGACTGCACCTCAATTTACAGGAAGAAAAAGATTAGTGATCTTTGTTGGTTAAGAGTTTTTGGCTGTGTTGGTTTTCTAAGCATACCCTTAAGCAGCACTGCCAGGTTTTCTATAACAGTAATCATCAAATATATTCCACTTCTTTAATATCTCTGCACCTTCTTTCTCTGCTTTAGCGTGCTATCAGCTACAGTGTTAATGTTTGTTCAGATATCTGCTAGCCCAGACAAAGCTACAGCTTTGACTAAATTGTGGGAAATCAGGAAAACCCTAACAAATTACCTTAGGGCATGTACAGATCAGCTCTCTGGCATGTGTTTGATAAAACGACTCTGTGTGCACAACGCAATTCAGTCTAGTGCCTAGAGACCAAAGAAACCTCTGGTTAACCTGAATTCTGGAAGCAATGTCCGTGTATGTCCTCACAGCTCAGCAGATGAATGTAGCAAAGACCCATTTTATACCAGTTAAGTTGCTGGTATCCAAACTTAGGTCATGGTAGGTCTACTTTGTAGGTAGGAAGGAAAAACAGACTCAGACACTGTAAATTTGCTGATTTCATCTTGACCAAGATTTCAGAGGAGCAAAGCTTGGATTAAAGCCCAGCACCACTGTTACTTGCTCTTGTGATTTTTAGGACAAAATTATCTTCTGTCTGTCATATAAGGTTTTATCTGTTCATGCAACTATTAGGGTAATCAGTGCACTTTAGATTCAAGGATATAAATTCTCCAAGTACAAAACCTGTACCAGAACACTACTGGTGCCCCTGAGACAGAAGTTGAAATCCACCTACTAAAACACACACACACACACACACATAAACTGCTTGTCCTACTGCATGACTACATGCTACAAATATAACTTCCAATCTGAAACTGAGACAATTTGTTGCAGACGTATTTAATTTTGCAAGTCCCAGTTTCATGTTCATTCAAGACATGACAGGTGTACTCTACTTTATAAGAAGCTTGGGGCTGTACAAGTTGTGCCAAAAAGAAGTAATTAAATATTTAATGTTTCCTGTCTGTGATGTAGTCCCCTTTTTCTTACTTTAGATGCTCCAGGTTTAGAGAGAGGTGAGAAATATTTCTGAGCCATCAGTAAATATTCTGTTGCTGTTTCTGACATGATAACATACACCTTCAAAGACAAGCTCGTGCTGGAGTGCACTTTCTGCTTGCTGGTTTATCACCCTGGTGCAACTGAGATGGAGTCACTAGACAAATATTATCAGCATTCCTGGTACTGTGCCTGTTTCTTGTGATAGGTCCTTGAGGAGGAAAAGAAAGTACTCTAATGTTCAGGCAACAGCAGAAATAGGAGGGTTTTATTAACGTAGATCAGATACTGATATAAAACCTGGCAAAATAAGAAATGAGTTCTCTGCTTTGTGAAAACAAGGGGGAAAACCCCAGGGGAAGTTAATTCTAAGTCCCTAGTGACTCTGGTTACACAGCCAGATGTGCATTGCCCAGGCTCAAATATGCTCTGAGAACTTTTCTTGTGGTTATTAATGAAGCAAGAAAACGCTATTAAAATCCTCAAAATACAGTTAAAAGGGTATTGAATGTCAGTAACCTGTAGAAGATAAAAGTGAGAACATTGAACATTCTAATAGTAAGATTTCAAATATATTTCAAAATTCAGTTCCAAGTACATTCTACAGTCAGTGCTATAGCAGGGTTTTCATGATGTTTTTTTTACTGCCATCAAGATTTTTGGTAAGGAGAAAAGGAGATGTAAGAAGCTCATGCCTGGATGATGACAATTTGTTAGGATATAACCACACAAAAGTAGATTTATCTCTCAAGTGATTTGGATCAAGAGAATGAGTTTACTACGTAGAAACAGGTGGTTCGGAGGCCTCTTATACCTTTGTGTTTTGTGTCTCAGAGGGAGGATTTTCTTGGGACTGAGCTTTGTCTTGTCTGTATGTCATGCACCCCCAGCACATGTGGTTCAAACCTGTCAAAATAAAACGTTCTTTCCCCCCCCCCCCCCCCCCTTCATTTTCTTTGATGCTTTTTGCTTATTTAAGGCTTGGAGCACAGAGAAAGACATGAATTTTCTCTAGGAAGAATGTGCAACAGAACCACTCTAGAGCTGAACCAATGTGTGGGGAGTAAGGTTCAGCTTCAGGGAGGGAGTAAGCTCCACTGTTAAGCCTGTCCTGCTGCTTTTACAGGTCGCTTTACAGCCCAGGGGACCGCAGGACCTGGGGAGGCCCTGTACCCATTATCAGGAAGGAAGGAAGGAAAGAGTATTAAAGATACTGGGGATGCCTTGCATTCCCCAGGATTTCCATCAGATCCTTTGCCTTGTTCGCCGCTAATTCAACCTGAGAAGGTCCTCTGCTCCTGCCCCTGCCACATGGAAGAGTTCCTAGATACTGTTTCACCTCCTGCTCTTCAAAGCCACAAGCAGCTGAGAGGTGACAGCTGAGGGGAAGAGGGAAAAGAAGCCTCTCTGCTGAAGTCCTTTCAGGAGCACTGCAGATCAGTGGGTTCTGTTGCTGTGAGAAACAATTTGCCTAGGCAGCAAAACTTGCCTCTTTTTCTTGAAAGAATAACACTTTGTCTCAAAAGGAAAACTGCTCATACCTTTTAAAATTAAAGGAAAAAAAAATTAAAGAATGAAAAATTATACACGAGGCATATAGAAAACTGCCTGGAAGATCAGAGAGAAAAAGGGCATTTTAAGTTTAGGTGCTCCAATCTCAGTAAACCCTCTATCTATCTATCTATCTATCTATCTATCTATCTATCTATCTATCTATCTATCTATCTATCTATCTATCTATCTAAATATCTAAATATCTAAATATCTAAATATCTAAATATCTAAATATCTAAATATCTAAATATCTATATAAATATCTAAATATCTATCATCTGTCTATTTTTATCTATCTTTCTTTTTATCTATCTATCTTTTTATTGTGCAGGCATATCTGAGGCAAGAGATATCTATCTTAAGAACTACAGGAAACTGTTTTTTGTTTGTTTGTTTGTTTGTTTGTTTTTAAATAATAAATGCACTTGGGGTTATCTGAAACATTTGAACATTCGTCTTACTACATGTACTACTTACTGCTATTACTGTAATGTGATTAGTATTTTTATTTTAATCACTGGGCAAAATCCAACACATTCTAAAAACTTACCATGCCAACCAGCAGACAAAAGACTGACTTTGTCTTCAAACTAATACTAAACATGCCAACTCCAGATGCCGCTGTGACCATGATGTTTTGTAGCCTTTCCCCTGTGTAAAGGACAGTGTGATTTTCCCCAGTCAAATGGCAGCAGTTCCTCCTGTTAATGAAAGCTTGCTAAGGCAAGATGCAGCAGGACAGAAGCAGTGAGACAGAGGGGCACAAGGAAACAATGAGCTGATGCATCTTTGCATGAGAGGCAGCAGGGCTAAGGGCTTGGCACCATGGCTTCACAAACAGTTGAAGCCAGCAGAAACCAGAAATGCAGCCAAAAGAGTCGGCCCTGCCCTGCTGTTTTCTCCAGCTGATAATTCCTGTTTCCATATCCTCTGTGCCACCTCCCTTAATGAGCTACTCCAGCCCAGGACAAGCACTGATGCAGAAAACAGCTAACTGAGCAAAATATAGTTATTTTTATCCATGTCAACTTCCTGATTCTTCACTGTGCTGCCACACAATTGTTTCTGTTGGCAAAAGATAGGGGGACAAGAAAGGGGCTCAAGGGAGTGCTCTATATGGGTGGTGGAGAAAAGCCCTTTTTACTGGCAATGTTCTCTATTGCAGGATGAAGCTGATGGTGAAATGGCACAATAAGTGTTGTAACAATTTTTAAAATTTTTTAAAAAATTAATTTAATTTAATTTTTTATGGGCAGAAAAGGGAAGTTTTGGGGGTGGATAATGAAACTGCTGGTAGGATGCTTTAAAGGAGATCCACCCTGTGGAACACCATGGACAGAAGGGAAAGTCATGAATATTTATTAAAAAAATGTAGCATGCTGAGGATATGCTTGGGTACCATGTTTAGACTAGAGAAGGAAGTTTTCTTCAAAATGAATGAAGCATATGAACCAGACATGGCCAAAATAGTGTAATAGAATGAGTTTAGATGATGAAGAAGAAGGAACAAATGGAAGGATATGCTGAAAGGAGTGATAGAATCAAAACATCACTGTGCTTAAAGTGGAGCACTGAATCTTAGCTTTTAGAAGCTGAGAGTGCTTCTCTATTTCTAAGTGCAGAGGACAGCCAGTCTAAAGCGATCATCTGCAAACCTCCTATATGAAGGTTGTATACTCTCTAGCTATTATCACTGGTTGATGGAAATGTAGAAGTGATCTCCCTTGTTTGTAGGCTTCATTTGTCAGTAGGATCACAGTACAAGTCACACCTAACCATCATCTTCTTCACACTGGGTAAAGATACCTAAGAAAGGTTTGCTCATTTGGCTATACATTTACATTTTTATCTAGAGAAACACATCTAATAATTTTTTCCAGTCTGTGTGGTCCCCTGCTTTGAACACTCAGTAGTTCTGGTGGAGATCTTTACTGCAGAAAGAGGGATTTTCTGAAACAAGGATGCAGATCACTGGTATACAAGGAAAGGGAAGCACTGCTGATAGAAAACAAAAGAGGGGAATTATGCTGCACACATTTTGGTACCTCAGTGTCTTAGTCATGTGCCCAGGAAATGAGTACAGGGACACTTGCTCTTAATGATACTCATTCCTGGAGCAGAGACATCCCACTGTCATTTTCTGATGTGCAAAGGCAAGTAAGTGTACGCCGAAACATTTTGCAAGTTGCGGTAACACAATTTTCTATGTATTAAAGAGCATTGTTCTGAGAAATCTGTTCTCTTGCACTTCTGATTGGGAGTCCGAGGCACAGATGGGAGAAAAAGATATGTTGGAGTCTGACAGAAGGAGAATCCAATTCTTCTGGATCCCTGTAATGTGCCTTATCTGGTAGATCACACAGCTTCTTAATCTGCAATTCATTGTGCATCTAGTCATGGCTCAGGGTACAACTACCTAATATAAAACAGAACCAGTTGGGTATCTCTATTATATGCAACAGTGGGATAATAGTACACAGGAGGCTGAGTGAAGTACTGAATGCACAAGCCATATCTTTTATGACTATTTGTTTGGCCTCATTGGAAGCAGTAGGACTATAAATTTGTAGAATATTCCTGGGTTCATTTGTATTTTTATTTTATAATGACAACTCAGATTTGAAAGACACTGACTGGGTTTAATTGCCTGCCAAAGGCTTTTTTTTTTTTTTTTTTTTTTTTTCCACTGGAAATCCTTTCTTCATCTCCTCTGTGTGAAGCTCTGCATGAAGAGAAAAGAATACAGGGGCTTTAGGTTAGCATCACTGTTTAGACATGGGCCAGTGATCAAACATCTGCTTGTATGGCAGGCAGAGTGCTCTATAATTTATAAACCTAATGCCTTCTCCAAGTGACCAAAAGACCCCAAGTTCATTTTAATCAGAAGAACATGCAGGCAGAAGAGTAAAACACCTGTACAATTCTATTCTGCTGAGAGTCTTGTACTAGTAGTTTGGACTGCAACTCACTGGAGCCCATTGACTCAAGTGTGATTTTCAAAGGGAGGTCCTGAGCTCTTTTCAGCATGGTACTCAACAAGGGAAAGCAGAGTCTGGATGACTGGAGAGGCTTTATTCTGGAAACGCTTTGGGTTATTTATCTACCTCCCAAAAAATAATCTCTGTTATCATAGTACAAATCTTATTTCTATTCATAGACAGAGTTATTTTCCCATTGATATCTTCCCTTGTGCTTAAGCACTATTATTTCTCATGGAAAAATGCAAAAAGTATTCAAATACTGTGATTATGAGGTAAAACCCATTTTAGGGCAGAATGTCTTTGTACTGTTTGACTCAAACATCCTTGTTAAGGTATATTTCATGAAAACACCGACTTTGTATAAATTCAGTATTTTTCTCACCATAATCATCCCTTTCTCAACATTCCCATGTTCTATTCTGTAGCTGCCAGTGCCACTGCTTTTTGTCCCTTCTCAATGTGCACTGGAGGCAGCAGGATGTTGTGTTGCTGAAGTATTTCCATGGTAGAAATGGATATACTGAGGCTTCTGCTGGCAAACAATCCTGGTACAAACAGAGAGCAGGTTGTTAAAAGACAGAAGTTGGGATGTGAAAGATGTTGCTAATTTGCTCCTGAGACTGTCAGTGCAACCTCCGCTAGCCACAGCCAGAGTAACTCTGGCACAGGAATTAGTTAGAATTTGTTTGCATTCTGGAAAAAATCCATGTAGCATGGAAATTACAGGTACATCTTATTAATTTTCTTCCCAAAGACTTGAAAATAAGAGACTGAAGTGTTAATGCATCTGTGTTTGTATATCCAAAACAGTGTTTGGTTGCTCAGACTGTACAGATAGAAGAAGCCTCAAAGGTGTACCACCAATGATAAAAGAAACCTTTTTTCATCAGAACACTACCAGTGGGCCTGTGGTTGGCTGGGCCTAATTTACTTCAGGATGGAAAGCTACAGTACAGATCAAACTCCAAGACAAACTTTTGCTATCGTGTGGTAGCCACCTACAAGCATGGATTTTCTTAGCACTGGAGGCAAAGACATCCAGACATGTATCCAGGTCAAGTTGTTTGAGTCCTGAGAGGAGATGCAAACAGCTGTTGCTATCAAAGTGTGTATTGGAACTCAAGAGCAAAATTGCCTTGACATAATAAGATTTATATTTCTGTTAGAAATCAGTGAAATTATGATATAAATCAATAGATCACAGCACACTTAATTTTGTTACTTCTGAGTGAACAAATACCCTGTGTATGTAACTAGTGTGGGTGCTGTAATGTCAGTGGCTAGATACTGTTCCAATGACACAGGGGTTTTTTAAGGTGTCAAGATCTTCCATGTGAAGCTGGTGGGAATAAAGAGTATGCTTCACCCCAGGTGAAAGGAGGTTAGAAAAGAAGGAAGAGAAATGGCTTGTTGGGTTGGGTTTGAACTGAAGAACAGACTCAGATGTGAATGTGCAAGTAGATACTGCCGAAGTGGCAGGCAATGTCCTACAGTGTACCAGTTCCCCTGCAGCCTTTGTTCCCTTCTCAGTATGTGTGGTGGGTGCCCTCCTGCTTGCCAAAGGCAGCTCAGTCAACAAGTGGCTGCCTCTGAGACGTGCTTCTCCTTCCGAGTTGCTCTGACATCCTTGCCTCCAACCACACTGAGCTCTTTAAGGTCTGCCTAGGTGAGGTTTGTCACAGAAAACACTTACTGCAGAGGGGCTGGACTGAGAACCAAGTCATATCAAGTCACTTCCCACTTCTGTGATGGAGAATGGCAGCTTGCAGTGTTAGTCCCTTGAGCATAGTTCTGGGTACTGGCCTTAAAAAAATGTTCAAGCACTTCATAACAGCAATTCTTTCTTATGCCCTCTCTTTGCACCCCTCAAAATAATATAAAATACTTCAGACTGGAGCCTTACATTAAAGAAATAAAAATAAATGAATGTGGTTTGACTGCCTGTAGATTACAATGGCAAAATTATCATGGCCCCTATTCATAAGGCATTTGTGGTGTAATTTGGGCAATTTCTCACTGTTGGGAAAATCTGTCTCTGCCAAGAATTATGGCTTTCCAGCATCGTGGGACTAACATTTGCATATTGATAAAGAACAGTAAAAAGGTGCTTTTAAAATAGCTAGTTAGCTTCCCATTGAGCATGTGTTACTGCCACTGAAACTTGTAGTATTTTGACCTTTTATTGTATGATTGCTGCTCTGGGGCATGCAGCCAGCAAAGGGATTTTGAACACAATCCTGACAAACACTGGATGTGTAGTTCTTAACCTCAAATGTGATGCCCCCCACAATAACCCCTTAGAAGTCCATCTCTTTGAGTTTTGGTAGGGTTAATGTGATTTGAATTGATGCATTTTATTGTCTCCTATCATGACCTTTATTGTTTTGAGAAATACCCTTAAGGTAAGTAATGTTCCCACACAAGAACAATTTGTCTTAGCTATAGATCATAGGAGAGTAGTTCTGTATGAGCAAAACAGAGGCAACTTAAACCACTTTGTATTTCAGATTCAAATCCATGACCACTGGCAAGTGCCAGCTTTCTGTGAAGTTGGTGTAAAGTTTCAGTTACAGGGCCACTCCATGAAGGGAGATCTTCACGCAAGGGCAAATATCGTCGTATACAAACTCACTGTATTCTTTCAGTACTTAGCATGAAGCTGAGAGTTCGTTGCAGGATCCGTGTCCTTAGATGTTTAAGATGATTATCCCAATAGCTTATATTGATCCTGTGAGAAAGGCAGGCAGATTTATGACCTACATGACAACAAATATTCCAAATTAGGGCAAAGAAGGAAATATACGAGTTTTTCAGGGTACCTGGTAAAATATTTGCAGAATCTCTTGCATAGGTAGTGCAGGGAGTTTACCTTGTCAGAGGAGGGAAGTGGGATAGAGAGAAGCAAGACACCACAATGCTAGAATTCTAGAGTTGAAATCCACCAATGCAGTTTCAAAACATGATCTTCAAAAGGGTATATACTTGCATTCCTTACTAATGAGTTTTTAAATATATTTTTCAGTTCCTCACTCTTTAATTCTTGTAGAACTGTTTTAAAAAGAGTATTTATAATGTATGTATTTTCCATTCAGTCTCCACTTTCAGTCTCCTAGGAGTCAGTAAGGCCAGTCTTTTCTTCTTGCTTTACATATGGTTGGCAGTAAATGAAGCAGTTTCCATTGTGATGAAAAATCTCTGTATCTAACCTGTCACCCTGAGGAAGAAGCACATTCTGTTTAATAAGAATTTCTTCCACGTGATCCAAGAAGAGTCTGTTTAGAATCTACATGTGACCAAAAGCAAAGAGTGGAGGAATTATTTGATTATTTTATGTTCTGATGAAAATTTTAAAATACACCAAGTGTGTAAGCTTAGAAAGCGTCTTAATTTTGTTTTTCCATATTGCTTAACAAAGAAAACACAGATTCAGAAAGTAATCATTACTTGCAGCAAAAAAAGAAATGTAATTAATTTTGTGGGCACTAAATTTTTGTCCATGATATGTAAAGTAATATAATAGCTTGATTAACAACATAATAGAAAAGTATCAAGACTTTTAAATTAAAGAAATAACTAATTCTGACTATCTTGATACTTGAGGATGTGATGATATGTTGAGGACATTAAAAGTTCAATGGAAGAAACAAACCTACCAGATTTGCTATTGTCTGAGGACAAATGAGATCAAAATGCCTGGAAAAAAAAAAAAATCGTTAAAAATTTTACAGATTATGGCAGCTGATGAACCATGCTACTTAAAAAGGCAAATCAATTTCCTCAACCTTTCAAAGATCCAAAGAAAATTAAAAGGTGGACAGTTCCCTCCCTTGGGGAGCTGCATGCCCCTGAGCCTAAGAGAAACCTATAATGACCAAACACCTGAAAAAATTATTTCCTTTAGACATTTTGTGACCAGTCTCTGAAGCTTGTTGGAAGGAGAAATTATGTTCCCACCATTGAAAGGACTGCCTGCAAATGGAAATGTATTCAGAGCCACAAGAACAAATGTTCATCCTTTGCTTACCGAAGCTGAAGATTCCACACAAAAGGAACATCTGGTTGATCCCACTAAACCATCTTTTCAAAACATAGAGAAGTTTAACATAGAAACTGGCAAATAGGTGGGAAAATATATATTAGGCTGATGCCTACTATAAACATTCACACAACAACAAAGTTAGGGGGGATGATATCAGCCCAGGAAGCAGACAATAGCTTCAAGTCTACCTTTTATTCTTTAAAATAAGTGTTAAACTTCTGTCTGAGAAGACATCCAGCAAGTAATTCCTCAAAGCTGAATGGGGTTGGTTGTCTGGAAAGCAGGGAGATTTACTTTGCTTATTTTTCTTTTGTTATCTCATATTCAGAGCTACGGTTTCTGAAATTTCTGCAAACTCAGCAATGAGGCAGTGATTTGCTGATTCTGTTCCATCTTTATTCTCATCTCCAACACAAGGATGAGTCATCAGTCAGTGCCCTTACAGGCAGACTTTGAAGGCCTGCTAAAATGATTTTATAAGCACTTTGATTACTAAGGAAGTATATGGCAACTAAAGTATTTTTCTGGAGGAAGTGTCTGTTTGGAAAGAGATTTTTGTGTTGGTGTGGGGATGGGGCTAGACACAGAACTAGCAAGAATTCCTCTGGTAGTCTTGACTACCTAGACAGCCGGTAGTCTTGGAACTGAGGAGGAAATGTCTTCTTTATGTCTGCAGTGACACAGTACCATGTAGTTCTTCTATTCTGAGTTACCTTTCAGAAACAAATTAAGAACTGCAAGAAAATGTTGGATGATTATGATAAATTATAAAAAAAAGATTCCTGACTTTTGTTTTGAAGGTTTATCAGAAATACTGGAAACAAAGCTGAATTAAGAACTGGGACTGACAAATGCAAAAAGTTTTGCATCCAGTTACAGTATGGTTAATACGGCTTGTATCTTTTTTTTTTTTTTTTGTCCCTGCTTCTCTGGTGTTTTTGTTGCAATTGTTTTTGTTAGTTTGTTTGATTTTTTTTTTTTTCCTCTGTCCTTGGAAAGCTTCTTAGCCATTTGAAATGTTTCTTCTATGCCTTTATTCTACTGTCAGGAACTAACCCTGTACATATTGCTCAAAAAACACTCAGTAGGACAAGTATCACATTAACAGAAGACAAGCACTTTGCAGAAAATGGCTTTCCAGTGCACTTTGCTGTGTGCACCTATTTCTATAAACCAACAACCCACTTACTGAAGAACTTGAATAGAAATGGAAGGCGACAAAACTACATTTATATTCAGCTATACACAGCAAGATGGCCCTTGGGATTCTGATTCATGACTGAGTTCCTATGTGTAATGATATTGCAAATAATAAATAATCATTGCCCTGTCTAAGTCTGCCAAGGGGAATCTTATTTTTATTGAGGCAGAGGATGTTTTGCAATTAAAAACAATTACTCTAGGATGTGGAAAGTACTTCTCTCTTGAGGACAGTAAGGCTGCAGGCTAATATATGCCTCTCTTGAGAGACTCCTCACTGCTTGCTGCTGTAAGTACTTGGGGATAGGTGAAGAGAGAAAAAGAGGGGCAGGAGTCTGGTGTGTGGCTAAAACCTAAATATATTCAATGGAACTGATTTTATGCATCATTGCAACAGCAGATCTCCTGTTAGTTTAACTCATTCTACAGCATTTGAGTAGAGTTGTGTGGAAAAAGGTAAAGCCATTCCGCAGATTATTTCAGTACTTTTGACTGCTGGTTCTGATCTGCTGTGGAATAAGGACTGCTAGTGTTGAAATCCTCTAAAAGGGAAAGCTCTGGTCCCAGTATAGACTGGTGGAACTTGTAGCCTTTTACTGCAAAGAGGCTGTATGGCTGGAAGCAGCAGGCAACCATATACATTCCTGATAGAAACCTGTAGATTTTGAAGCTCATCCCCTCATCCCTGTTGTGTTCTGAGCTTTGTGAAACTGAAAGACTTGTGCAGAATATTTCAGTTTAACAGAGGCTGGTAATGTTGACAAGGTGGGATATATTTTGGATCAGCAGAATTTACGGTCTATTTGAAATGCAAATAAACAGTCTAAATTTGTAATTTTTGCTTTTAGGTCACTTGAACAAGAATTTACTTTTTTTTTTTTTTTTTTTTTTTTTTTTTTTTTTTTTTTTTCATGATCTAATAAAACACAAGTAACTGTTTGACTTAATTTTTAGTCACTGATTTTTCATCAGACATGGGTCTAGTTCTATTTCCCTTCCCACCCTCTTCCCTGTACCCGCAGGACCATTATGCCATGTCATGTTGGGTTACCTCTCACTTTAACAGCACATTCCATGATGTGACACCCCATGATTCACAGAGACAAGAACAAAGTACTCTAAACAGTAGAGTGATTGTGCTGCTGTAGTATCTGGGGCATCTGCGGAGTGCTGGATGATGGTACAGGTTTTTAGCTTTCTGAATAAAAGTTGGATAGATCAGCAGATCTGCAATGCTTAATAGGCTAAAATACAAAGGTAATCAGTACCAAAAAGAACCTGGTGCTTGGAGTCCCAACAGCCCATGAAGCAGAAAGTAATCAGCTCAGCGTTCTCCAGTGAGTGTCACTGAAGCTTCTACATGTGGCTTCAAGGTGCCTGAATGGATTCAAAGAGAAAGAGAAAAGTAGAGCAGAAATGCCATTCAACCCACATTATTCTGCTTCTTAGAGGAGTTGTTAATGCATGTCTTTGGGAATGCCTTGATGACTGAGCTTGTGCTTTAAGGCAGTTGGTGTATGAAACTTGCTCATTCTACAGATTCATACTGGTGTTATTCACTCTCTTTGCTGTGGTCAGGCTTCTGAAGAGGGTACAATGACCCTCTGCTGTCTGGGCTGAAAATCATAAAGCAACATCTGCTCTACAGAATTTGCTACCTACCTGAGACTTAGATAGCATGCAACAAACTAATAAAGGGAGATTCAGTGCAGTACAAACTATTTTGAGTGGTTTCAATAACCAGAGGTCCTCACTGTCATAATCTTGCTAATGGCTGGTAGATAAATTCAGTGTTTCCAGGACTTATCTCCATGCTGTTTAGGAAAAGCACAGGTTGTTTTTTGTTTTGTTTTCTTTTTGTTTGTTTGTTGTTTTGCTTTTGTTTTTGTTTTTTTCCAGATATGAGTTGTATAAACAGCCTAATTTGCTTCAGAAGGAACAAGAGCACTTCTCTGTGAGGAAGGAAATATTGTCTGTTTATATGTCCCAGTCATGGCAGGCTCCTTCCCTGTAGATTTGCATTCAGTTGACTCAGCCACAACTTCTCTTCAGCTATTCTCACTACAAAGAACAAAAGGTCAGAACAAAAAGAGTGGACAACTGCTAGGATTTCAGAAAGGCAAGCAAAGGCAAGTAAATATGAAACAGAAAGGACATTGTAATGGAAGGTGTTACTGTAATGGCCTACGTATGTTACTAACTGCCAAACAGATTTATGATGAAGTCATAGGCTCTAGGTTCACTCCCTAATGCTAATACAGACTTAGGCTTCTTAGCTCCTCTTCCTCATCTGAAAAATGGAGGTAATTACAGAATTTGCAATTTTTTATCATTTGTTGTTCTGAGGTCTTTTAGGAGGACCTAGGTGATCCCAAGGGTGATCACCCAAGGGTGATCCAGACTTACTTAAGGTTCTGAAATGAAGCATAGAACAGGTTGTTGTTGCTTATACTGACTGTAATAATTGTACTAGCATTAAGTAACATGGAGTGCTGATTGTCCTTCCACTGTTCTTTCTATTGTTCTGCTTCAAGCACGGAGAGCACATTGGCATTAAAGATCTTTGATTAGATAGACAAGTAAAATCAGCAAAACAAAACTCTGTCAAGTTAATATTTATTTTGTAAATATTGCATTATCAGCAAGAAGGTACAGTCTGTGCTCTAACTGTAGTTTTGTACCCAGCTAGGTAAAGAAGTGGCCAGGTTAGGTACAAAGTATTGGCCAGTAAAAGAGCTATTGTTTTTACTGTAACATTTATCACTGTGCATAACATAATAGTATTACTGCATTAAATACATAATCTGGTGTGTACCAGCATCTTGCACTGTGTCTTGGACAAGTGATTCTGGTCAAGCATAATGGATTTCAAGGGATGTTACTGTCAAATAACAGAGTACAGAGAAACGTATAGAGAGTATGTGAGGTTATAAATCTCAGGTTCAAACAACTAGCAGAATCCCATGTTCATGACTACACTCTAAGACTCATCTTTCTCCAACCTCATCCACAGTCTTATATTTTTGATATGTCTCTTGATTTGCTTCATTGTGTTTCAGTTTAGGTGATGGTTCTTCAGAGACTTGTACAGTACCAAGTCAGGATGCTCTATAACCATAGCAATGGAGGGCTGCTTCTCTTATTTGTTATGCATAAAATATCAGGTTGAAAACATTTAAAGTAAGAATGAAGTATTTACAGCACTAGCATACATATTTCATTTAATCACTTGGAAGAAGTTTGGAGCAAAACTCATATGTGCAGAGAAGCAAAGTACCACAGCTGAACAAAATATTTCATGTATTCGATCCTTCTGAGAAACAATCAGCACTTTCTGCATTTTCTGGCCACTTCATAAAATTTTTTGTTTAGTGAAAAATTTGTATTACCTTAAAAATAATTCTCAGCAAGACAGAAGTAAATGCACAAAATGGGAGTTCCTGTATTCTCTGCAAGGAGAATTCTTCCTTCAAATCGCTTCTTATGAACTGTTAAGATCAGCAATAGAGTGCTACCTTGAAAAATGGCCATATGGTACATTCTTAAAATTAGAATGCTTCAGAGCTTAAAAGACAACAGAAAAATAAATAAATAAATAAAAAGGACATACAACTGCTTTCCTGATGCAATATATTATATATATTGAAATTAAGGAAACAAAACAATCAAAGAAAAAAATTGAATTCCTTAAAAATCAGATTAAAATGAGGAAAAACGAATAATTTAACATTTATTTTTAAAGTCATGCTGTTACCAAGGCTTTCAAAATACAGCAGTGTTTCAAAACAGTATTCTTTAACAAGAATATGTACCTTTTCATAAGGGTGTCCTTTGATGAGTTATGAAAGAGAACAAGAATGGATGATAAACTGAAGTTCCTTTCTAAGAACCAAAATTAAAAAAGCAAAACAGAAAAATAAAATCATCTGCCAACTTCAAAAGAATTTCAAAGCATGAAATTCCTTAAGCTTGAAACCTAATTCAATGATTTATGCTTAAAGATACAGTGAAGAGCTTTGAAATCTTGAGAAAACAGGAAAAAATGAGTTGTCTTTTCTGTGACTGATGTCATTATGTCCACAAAGGATTTCTAATTGTGATACCCCAGATGTCTGGGATGTACAAACATGTCACACCCAGCAATCTTTTTAACTTTTATTTCCTCTCTCTCTCTCTCTCTCTTTTTTTTTTTTTTTTTCCTGTGGGATTATGTGAAATAAAACATTGGCCAAGTTTCTCAACTGGGATTTGTCCATCTCAGAAGTCTCTTTAGCAATGAGGAAAAAAAATCTCTTCCCCTCCAAAAATGGGAAGAAGGCACTTGCGCTGCATAAGCAGTTTTCTTCACCCAAAGTGTGTGTGACTCTGGATTTTGTTAGTTGTGACTGTTGCCATGAGTTGTGCGTTTGTTGATATTTACTTGTGTTGGCCTTGCTGCTCCACTATGAGCAGAGATTAGCTGGTACCCAAAGACACACCAATCATCTGCAGAGTATCTCATAGTGCTTTAATTCCATGTAAGTTTATTCTCTTCCCCTATGTGGAGAGGGTACTAAAAAAGGCTAACTCAGACAAAGTGCCTCACTTTCATTTGCATAATTATGTCAATGTCCTATTCTACAACTCTACAAAAATTAAACACATTATTGCCCAATTTGCAGCTCTGGACAGATCTTGATTCTTCATGGAATGAAGAAGAGAAAACCAACCAAACAAAAAACACAAAGTGAAACAAAAAATGAACAAGCAGAAAAAACAACAAAAACATACAATTCCAATAACAGAAAATTGAGTCCCGGTGACCCAGGTTTTATGAGGCTGGGATGAGTTGAGTCCCCGTGGATGTGAAAATGGGGAAGTTTTTGTGGCAAGAGTGTCAAAAGAGCAGAAGCTATGCTTGTAAGTACAAACTTCCTCTTATGGATGGATGAAGAAAGAAGAATTTGGGAGGTGTGGGTCAGACCAAGTGTTGCAGTCAGTTCCTACTGACATAGCTATTTGGCTCTTTGCACCGCACCCCATTTTCACGCATCAAGATAACACTGTTTCTTTAATAATGATGGGAGAGCTTGAAATAGGAGCTCTTTAGCTTAGCGTGTTTGCTGAACAAACACTGAAAGGCAGCAGCGAGGTAAATCATTGTTGCATGCTGAAGGGAAGCATAGCATTACTTATGAATGACTGCATGCATGGCTGCCTGACTCAATGAATGAATCACCCGGAATAAGGCTGCGCTGCTCTAACTAGCACAGAAACCTCTCGGATATTCATTTATAAAGTTCAGTCATAAATATTGTATATTCTACAAGGCAAGGAAGGAAGCACAGTCAGAGCTGGTTAATGTGTATTATTTCCAGGGCTGGGTACTTTGTGCTGTCGCGATGCTTGGCCCTGTGGGATCCCTGTGGGCACGCAGCCCTCCGGGGCCATCAGCGCAGACATCTCCAGCTGGGTTCACTGACCTGATGGGTTGTATCACACACATTCATTAGAAACAGCAGTGCCATCGGGGAAAAATCATACTGGGAATTCAGTCTTATACTGCAAGCTTTTAAAATCCATGGTCATTATTAAATAATTTAAATATTTTTTATGTTGGCTTCCACTTTTAAATAAAACTGGGCAGAATCTAACAGCCCACCAGCTGTGAGGTGCTTACAGCCTGGAAATCTTATAGTGTCAGACTATCCAAAACATTGCCAATATTGACAATTTCAGTTGATGTACCACAGGACAGTGTCTCTGTGGCATGACTTATTTAATTCTGAAATTCAATGTTCCATATTACAGAAAGAAATGATTTTGAGAATGTTTCAACAAAAGACCAGCATACTTCACACTCTTCTGTCTTTGCCTGAAAATAGATTTGCTGCTCTTTGTAATCAGCACACGATGATCAAAAGTCACTCTATTCCTCCAGTAACAAGAAACCTACTTTCAAAACACAAGATACTGAAAATCCACTAAATTACTTTGAAAATTTTAAGTGCTCCAGAATTTTTTAGTTCTAGTCTGATTTCAAGCTTCATGAGTGGAAACTGATCTATACCGATAAGCTCTGATGTACAAATAATGACATGTATTTTAAGATACCACTTCAAAAACAAACATAAAAGAAAAATTAAAACAGACTACAGACATATCACTGCTGGGTAATTTTTAAGTAAGGACAGTGCAGTTTTTTGGCTTTCAGCCTTGGCAGATTTAGATATAATGGATCTGTGCTTTGTGAAGCATGTCACACACAGCATGTATCCTGAAATTAAATGACAGGACAGTGTAAAGCATGTGACATGAACTGCAGAAAAGAGCGTGCAGATGCTGGTGAACTAAATTGGAATAAAATGTTAAGGCTAATAATGAAAGTTACATTCCTAGAAACAATCAGGCTAACATTATGTAGGCTTTTCCCCCCTCCCCCAAAAGGATGGAAATAGGCTGCTCCAAATGAAATAAACAGAGGATTAGGCTGAGATGAAAGAATGAAGTGAAAGCAGGCAGACTGTGTTTTCTCTTGTGCAGCTACTTAACATGCTCTGGATAAACTGCTACTGAAGAACTCTGCAGCAGGATCAGTGCTATGTCACATACAGCTGTTTATGTCAAGGCTGGGACAACAGGCTGCCCAGAGAAGCTGTGGCTGCACCAATCCTGGAGGTGTTCAATGCCACATTGGATAGGGCCCTTGGCAACTTCATCTAATGCCTGTTTTAATGGCTGGCAATCCTTCCTGCAGCAGGGGGGTTGGAACTGAATGACCTTTATGTTCCCTTCCAACCCAAGCTGTTCTAAGATATGATTCTGTGATATAGCATGTGGAGACGCCTTGCAGGAGAGCGCTCCTAAGACCACAAGCAGTGCTGTCCCCCACTGGCAATGCTGAGATGGACACAGCCTTGTAAGTACTTGCAGAAAACCCTCTCCTTTATGCTGGGATCAGGAACCAGGCAGGCCAGAGGCAGCAATCAGGGCAAGGAGTTCTTCTCACTGAGGGCCACTCCTGTCCCTACTATCCCCCTGTGTGAGAATGACCAGTGAGGATGTGCTTCAGGGTAGGTGTGGCTACAAACTTTCCTCCCACAGATAAGATTCTTGCATTCTAGGTCACCCTCTTCTGCATGATCCTAGACAGAAAGATTAGTCACTAAAAAGCACAGATGCTGACCACAGCATTTGCTGTAACCACAGCCATGGCGACAGCTCCTTACTGCTCCTCTGGGCACACATCTCCTCTGGTATGAATTGTGAGTATCTTGTTGATAATGCAGGTTGGCATTTCTCCGGACGTGACATCTAACATTTGCTTCTTGTAATCGGCAAGGACTGCTCTCACTGAGCAGAACAGAGCGGCTGTAAGCCACATGCTGCTCAGTTCAGAGCCCAGAGGAAATGGATGCACTTGCAGATGGGAGGAGGCAGCAATGGCTTCCCAGTGTGCCTTTGCAGATGCATTGTACTAAATCACAGAATTGCAGAATGGCTTGGGTTGGAAGGAACCTTAAAGATTGAGTTCCAACCCTGTTGCCATGGACAGGGTTGTCAGCCACAAGATCAGGCTGTCCAGGGCCCCATACTGGGCTCAGTAGTTCTTGCTAATTAACTTTGCCTACAGATGGGAGAGACAGTGCCAACAGCAGCAGCAGAGTTGGCCTGCCAGCCATACTGTGCAGCCCCATCATGGGAGCCATGGTGTAACAATTCAACAGTTCAATGCAAAAAAGGTGCAGAGATGTCCATTGCTGCTGGCTGATCTCCCCTTTTCTTCTGGCTCCTAATGCAGGAATTTCACCCTGCTGCAACTCTCCTACTGCAGCTGGTCATGCTTTCCAGTATGCATGAAGCTGGAGACATGCACAGGGTTTCAGAATACTCTCCAGCTTGTGAACACAGAACTACCATAAATGCTTTGTGGAAATGCAAGCACGAAAAGCAGTGGTAGTATCTAGTGTAGATGCTTTTACTTTACAAAGTAGAACCCCAGTGCACAAACCACTCCTCCTTGCACAGCCATGACTTAATGGTTGACTGCACTTGTGAAACCTCCTTGTTGGGGCAACACCTGAGTGTCAGCACCTCTTGCTCCCCTGACCCTTTTGCAAATTGCAGTGCTTCACTGCCCAGCTTTCCCTGCACACAAGCTGCTTCTGCTCACACACAACTTTTAGGGCTCTGCTGAACCATGTCCCCTCTGATGGCAAGATGCATATCTTCCTCCTGTTTGCTTGGTGTTGTGCTGCCTGCTGTAGTGTGACAGTACCCTGCCCCATGCTGAGCTGGGGGGCTGGAGAGAGAGAGCTGGGGTAGTTAATCCAACTTAAACACACTGAAATGCATCAGAAAGATTTATTACAGTGATGGAACCTGGTGTGTTATTCAGATACAAATCTGCAGTCACACACCTCTGTTTCCCTGGAGCAAATTGAGAGATCCAAATCTGCAAACCTGCAGGTTTATGTGTGCCTTCAGTGTCTGGACTTTAGGTCTGAGCCTGTCCACAATTTTGGGGAGCATAGGGACACACAGCCCTGCACCAGCAGGCAGGCCCCTCCTTCTCCAAACCAGCAGGGTGAAAGGCAGCTCCAGCACTCTTGCTCCTGGTTGTAAGTGAAGAGATGTCTCTGTCCTTGGCTATTTCAGTTTCCAGGTCACATTTTGAATGTAGTCTGAGTGTACATTTTTCAAATTGCTGTTTTTCTTCTGGATTCTCTGGCAGATTGCATAGTGCAAGTGAATGCCTAAAAATAACACAGCATTCAGGTTTTGTATTTTCATTTTTGTTTCATTCCCCCAATTCAATTTATTGGATCTGCTTTCTCGTGACTGTACGTAAGCAAAGCACCATTTCAGAGGAAGCTGGTCCTTTTTAAAACTATTCACTTCTATGTAACCGAGTGGGATGAGTCATGTAGCAGGAAAAAGAATCATAAACACTGACTCTGGCAATACATTGCTTCTATTAGTAGCAATTTCTTTATGACCTGAAGACTTCTGTAGCAGCATAAATATTTTAAATGGTTGAAGCAATTCAAATAATCTTCATTTGCTCAGATATTAAAAATGCAGCAGTGAATGAAGGAAAGCTTGGTGCCAGCATTCAGACACAGAGTTATAGCTCCAGCCATGACTGCATCACTACATGGCCATAATTTTTCAGGTGGGTCTACAATGCAGAAGTCACCTGTTGGCCAAAGTGCACAGAACTGAAGACCTCTGGAACCAAAATCGTAAACCATGGCTTGACCTGATGAGCTATAGGAACTGTAAGAGCACCTTGCCTCTTCAGGCTAAGTGCGTCATTCAAGGGGTAGAGCAGCATGCAGGTGTTTCTCAAAGATAGCTCACAAGACCATTATAAATCCTTTAGACGCTTGCTGCTTTTGTAGTGACTGTTTGGTAAGTACTCCATGCCAAAATAGGGGGATAGAGAAATTTTATCTACACCTGTAATTCTAAAAACACAGGGCTGCTCTGGTGGAGCCCTTGTGGGGGCAAACAATGGTAAAGTAACTTCAAAGAAAAAGAACTGGAATGCAAAATAAATGCTTTGTTTGTGGGCTTTTTCAGTTCAAAGGCTTTAAAACAAGGCAGAGACTGGCCTTCAGGCTATCGGAGTGGTGTTTTCATGGCATGAAACCAAAGCTACGTGTTACGTGTGGGTGTAGGAAACAGAAGGAGTTGAGACTTTCATATACTGCACTTTACAGTACAAAAATAAAACTACCTTCTTTAAGAACGTGTAAGTTTTGTTTCTGATTTCTTTGCATTCTATTTAGTGCGTTTCTTTGATATCTCATTTGAATTTGATGTTTTGAGGGTAGAAGCACCTGGCAGCTGTGATTATTACTGAAATCATAGTAAGAAACAGTGCTCATAGTGATTATTTTATTTGCAGGTTATGTGTGGAAGAAACCCCTCAGGTCTAGACCTAGCGTGGATTTGCCACGAGATAGACCGTGGCTGGTCTAGCTTGCCTCATGAGCACCAACCAGGATGTGACCACTCAGAGGAAGGTGGAAACATCCATTCTGAATGTCCTGTATATATCTTTGTGACATGTATGCCATGACTTTGTGAGAGATGACACAAATTACCAGACTTCTGCCTAATCTGTTCTAATACCACAGAGAAATTATGCTTAAAGAGGGTGTTGTAGCTCAGTCTTGCTGCAGACATAGTCCAGTGTTATTCTATTTACTGATTCTAATTTTCTATATATTCAGCAAATTATTTTGATAACATTCTTTCCTTCAAGCTGTTGCAGTGTAGAATTCTGCTAGGGTCAACTTGGAGCATTTTATTTTCAACAGGAAGAACCCCTGTTGTCTTTATTCTTTCTCATATCTTAGTTTAATCAAATCTAATTGTTTTTTCTTTTGCCTAATGTTACATTATTTCCATCATAAGAATATTACTGTCTAGATTATTTCAGTTATATTCTGTCAACATCATTGCTAGAATCTAGGCTGTCTTGAATAGAGGCAAAGTCATAAGCTGTTCCTTCTTTTCTTTCACACACAGTGTGAAATTTATGTAGGACAGTTCACATAGATAAATACTTGGAAAGGTGAATCAGGGTTGAAAAATCTGGCCCTAATGCTTAACCAAGAGATATATCAGATCAGTTCTCTAAAGATAAATGAACGATGTTATTATTTTATTAAGACAAATAATACTTTGGTTCATAGAATAAACAAGCTTCCTCTTAGTGCTGTCATATGATATTCATGCTGGAGTTCAGTTGAACAAGAGTGCATTCATTTCATAATAAATAACTCGTGGTTATACAACACCTTTGACCACAAAATGTTCTAAGGGCTGTGTTGCGCTCATACCACAGTTACTGAAGAAAAAGAAAAACAAATCCAAAGAAAAGTGAGGCATGTGGTTAATAATGTGAGTAAACTGCAAACAGATTGTGGATAGTCCACTACCAAAGGCCAGTTTTATCAGAAAATTTATTTTGCCCCTTATTTGCTTGAAGCAAACACACACTTAGTACCGTGACAAGGAAACTGAGTTTCAATGTATAACTGACCTACAGTCACAGAATATGTAGTAAATAGAGACGGCTTTTAAACTCAAGACCTTCTGTCCTAAAGTCCTTTGTTCACAGACTTCCTCTCCAACGGTGAGTGCATGAAAACAAACAATAGTTTTAATCAGCTTTTTATGCTGAGGACAGAAAAGGTGCTTGTTTCAAGGCTTGAAAATGCTGAAATCCTCGTCAGCACATTGAAAAGAGCTTAGAGCTCAGGGATCTCTTGACCTGAATTTGTTTCTAGGAATCTGCAGATCAAGTTTATTCTTCTGTTTATTAAATGTATTGTTTGAGTGACTACAGTGTATTCATGGAAAACATGAAATCATGAAAGACTTATGGTAGTTACAATGAATACTCATTCATTTAAAACATCATCTGGGAAGCATCTTCACAATTAATTGCTTCAAGACTGCTGTTGCCTAACCAGATAGTGCAAACAAAACTGTATAGCCTAAATGATATGTTACTTACCACTAATAGTACCCAGTGAATAACACTGATGTGCTCAGCAGACAGACAATCTGCAGAGTGGAATGTGTCCATCTGAGCCATGCAGTGAACCCCCCCGGGACTGCAGTCAGACAGGGAGTGCTTGTGAATGACGGGTAAACAGGAAAAAGCCCTAAAGGTCATTGAGGGAATGATTAGTGATAAGTGAGGTGATATCATCAGTGACTTCCTCTGTATATTTATTTTCTAGACATGAGCAAAGTTAGCCCTCACTCCTCATAAAATAATTACATTTTTGAAGCATGTAGGTTGTCAGGCTAATTCAGGTCTAACAGCTCTGTAGCAGACTGTGGATATAGCTGGATCAAATGGAATTTTAAAAGAATTTGTGTCTAACATGCTTGAAGTTGAATATTTTGAGATGCCTTTACAATATCTAGAAAGACCCATAGATACCATCAAAATGTATGTATTTGTAGCCTTTGTTCTATATTCTCATATCTATGAAGGTTAGAGCTTGGATAACAACACATTCAGCTCACCAAGAATGAATTCTCTACACAGGTGGCTTTCTCATATATTTGCTCAGGCTTGATTTACCTCAGCCAAGTAGGCTGTCACTTTAGTCACTTTTTATACTTGTCAATTTAGTCTTCTTATAATTTATTTCACTGCTAAGTATTATTGAAATATCATAGAATCATAGGATTGAGTTGGAAGGACCATTAAAGGTCATCTAGACCAACTCCCCTGAAATGAACAGGGATACCTAATCACCTCGTCCTAGTTCTACATGATATCTTTGGTCTAAAAATGAGTGCTCATAGACCTAATCTTAGTGTTATGTTCTGCATTTGTAACGTTTGGATCTTTGGGAACTAGAAGAATGAGGCATTTATAGTCCTAGTATATTCAGTCTAAGTCTTAACATGTCTAATCCAAAACTTCACCTTGTAAATGAAGATGTTTCTAAAAATGTGTTTTCCATTGGAGCCAATATTAGAAAATTTTCTGGTTTTGTTTGTTTGTTTGTTTGTTTTTTGATTGTAAGCAGCATATTTTACATACTGGTTTGCAAATCCATAGTAGCAACATTTTAGAGAGATCTCTACCACTGACAGTTCCTTATGAATAGGTCTTAGAAATAGACCTCTTTTAGAACAGTTAATTATCACTGACCGTCCTAGTATATCAGACTCAGTTTTAATGCAGTGATCACACAAGATCAGCCTCCTGAATAAATGGTACTCATCACTGGTGAGCTTGTCACC
Organism: Excalfactoria chinensis; assembly: GCF_039878825.1. Taxonomy (NCBI): domain Eukaryota; kingdom Metazoa; phylum Chordata; class Aves; order Galliformes; family Phasianidae; genus Excalfactoria; species Excalfactoria chinensis. Next base: position 40,877,459 of record NC_092825.1, on the reverse strand, counting down.
TGAAATAACCCTGCTCTGCTGTACTGTCACTTCCATACCAAGAAAAGAAAACAGATTGCTTAATTTCTCTGAACACTTTCTACATTTCTAGTCTTATTAAAAAGGTCTCAGTTTTTCTTATCTAAAAAATGAATCTTCTTTTCTTTTAAAGTTTGATCAGGTGCTTTTTGGTCAATGGAAATCTCTTCATTTACTGCAATGACCTTTCAGTTACTCTCCATATGCTTTCACATCCTGTACCATTTAAGTTCTTCAATTTTAGACTTTTTAATGAGAAAATGGTTATTTATTTATTTATTTATTTATTTATTTATTTATTTATTTGCCAGTCACCTAATGCATAATGAATCTCCATCCCTCTCACCGCAATAAGCAGGATAGATCCTTGATTAACAAAAGTAATAGAAAATTCTATCTTACCATCCCTGTGTACAGTCTGTGAACTTTTGGGACATCGAGTCCTGGGGGGAAGGTGTGATGAACAGTGCTTAAAACAGATGTATTTGTGTTTTGGTGCGATGTGAGCAGTTATTCACCCTGAGATGGAAGGGAAGGCACCAGAAAAGGAGAGGAAGTTTGGACCCATATGGGAGAGTAAGGGGAAGCGAGAAAATTGAAGTAAATGCAACCAGTATCACAGAATCACAGAATCACAGAACGACCCGGGTTGGAAGGGACCTCAAGGAATATGAAGCTCCAATCCCCCTGCCTGGCAGGGCCACCAAACTTCCATGTTTACTAGATCAGGTTGCCCAGGGCCCCATCCAACCTGGCCTTGAACACCTTCAGGGATGGGGCATCCACAACGTCCCTGGGCAGCCTGTTCCAGGACCTCACCACTCTCCTAGTAAAGAACTTCCCCCTAACATCCAACCTAAATCTACCCTCTTTCAACTTGTCCTACTATTATCGGCCCTTTCAAAGAGTTTACCCCCCTCCTGATTATAGGTACCCTTCAGGTACTGAAAGGCTGCAATGAGGTGTCCCCGCAGCCTTCTTTTCTCCAGGTTGAACAAGCCTAGCTCCCTCAGCCTGTCCTCATAAGGGAGGTGCTCCATCTTTGTGGCCCTCCTCTGGACCCTCTCCAACAGCTCTATGTCTTTCCTGTACTGAGGGCTCCATACCTGGACAGTATTCCAGATGGGGCCTCAAAAGAGCAGAGTAGAGAGGGATAATCACCTCCCTATTCCTACTGGCCATCCTTCTCCTGATGGAGCCCAGGATACCATTTGCTTTCCAAGCTGCAAAAGCACACTGCTGGCTCATGTTAAGTTTCTCATCCACCAGGACCCCCAGGTCCTTCTCTCCTGAGCTACTCTCAAGGACAAGTATCATTGTGTGGCAGTTTAGAACCTGAATCTAACAAACACTGCTAGCATTCAGTTACTTGATTTGGCTGAGAGTCAGTGAAAGGAACGTTACTTAGAGTTTTCAAAAAATTTGGCAACAGAACAACTACGTGTGAATGATGTTCCAAGGGAGGATGTAGAGCTGAGACAAAGATTTCATACAGATAATATTTGGCTCCAGACTTGCAAGATTTAGATATCGCCAATACAAACACCAAGACACTAACAGGAAAGATCAAACACACCCAATGAATCTTTATTACATTATAAACATTGAAAAAAGCCTTCTAGCCAGCTGTGCTGCTCATCTGCTCCTGGGTACATAAGAAGTTGGAAATCAAACTGAATTTCCTTCTTTCAAAAAATTCCACCTTAAAACACTTCTCAGAAAAGCTAGCCTTTACACTATTTCTTTCCAGTTTCCAGATTGCAGCTGTAACAGATCACTTCCCACATCTCTATGCAGTGCTGCAGACTCATTAGCTGCTGCCTCTGGTTTCCCGTCGAGCTGTGGCTGAGCTGTCCCCCGGGCCCTGCTCCAGCACCACGCATGGACTTGTGCCCTCACTGGGGCCCTGTAATTTTTTGGGAAATTGGATTGCTGTGGTGTTAAGCTCCAGAAGTATGGCTTTGGTGGTAGATTCCCCAGGGCACCTTCATGCTTTCTACATCCTCAGTAAAGTGCACAGTGCACATGCCAAACCAGAGTATCCCATCTTTGCAACCATAATGAAACCACTGTGTTCATCTCACTACTTAAGGAAAATATGGTAGGGCTCCAACTCCACATTGGCTAAGTCAATTATCTCACACCTCAATTCCCCAGCTTGAAAATGGGGCCTGCTCTCTTCCTCTTATATGCCTGGGAACCTCTTCTAAAACAAACAGTGTCAGATCATATTTTCAAAGCAAAGTGCCATAGTAACCACAGGAAAGATGTAAACACATTTGCAGAGTCTACCAAAACCAGGTGTCATGTGTTGATTTTCTGTAAGCTGATGAAGGCAGGGAGAGAGAAAAACCAATGTGCTATAGGTAAGAAATCTTGAAATTTAGGTATTGAGAAAGTATTTTCAGAAGCTATCTGTAATGATCCTGACATGCCCTTAGTTAAAGTAAACATGGTGGAGGTGTCATATGTGTCAGACTGGCAATGACATCATGGTGAGATGTGATGCAGTGGCTGCCACTGTTGCCTCAGGCTCCTGTCTGCGTCTGACTGCCTCCAACTACTCCTACTCTTTTTTCCTTCAGCCACTCACTTTTGGAGTAAGAAGAGGGGAAAAAAATCTTAAACAAAGTGATTTGTAAATGATGCTTGCCTCTGATTAGAGATGGGAACTAGAAGATGATGACTAGGAAGTCACATTGTCCATGCTCTGCCAGAGCAAAAAGACAAAAAGAAAAAAAAAGAAAAAGAATTAAATTGCTAGAATAGTCTAATGAATAGTTTGCAAATCAGAAATATATGATCTTCCAAAGCCCCATTTCTATGAACTTGCACTGCAGAAACTGTTTTGCTTTCTCGTGAGAAGGAAAAGGCTGCTTACAAGACCCCTTAGCAGTGTCACACTTCTGTGCTTTCTCTGGTAGTCCATTATTGGTACTCTAATTTACACACTGACATTTTCAGAGGCATTTTCTCTGAAATGTCTCTGAACATTTTCACCCAGTGTTCTTGGTGAGGTGACAGCAGGTGTATACAGAGAGATCGGACACATGGGAGGGGTGCTCTGAAGTCTGCTTTCATTCAGGAACAGGAGGAAGGCTGAAGTTAGGCAGGAGGAAATAGATGTCACCGCAGCTGTGCCAAATATCTAGTGCATAACATTAACACTGGCAAAAGAGGAAAGAAAATTTAAATGTGGGGAGGGGAGGCATCTCTAGGGAAAAGGCATGTTAAAATACTAAGAGGAACCCAAAAGGAGTCTGTTTTTGATTTGAAGACCCATAGACCAGCCGCCTACTGAGAGGAACTGAAAGAGGCTCTTTTGTAACAACAGGGGCTTTGAGCATTGCACAAGTGGCTGAGAAGCATCCTGGGACATCCACGAGACTTTTGTGGGTAAATATAGAGGAGGAGGAAGGTGCTGAACACTGTCTCATTGCTAACAGAGAGAAGACAAGGGTAGTGAAGTGTGTTTTGCTGCTCAGAATATTAACCTGGTGAAAACAATGACATTCACTGTAGTCTGGGAACTGATGCTATGAGAGTGATGGGGACAAGGAGCTGAGTTTCCTCTGCTCATGGGTTTTATCCTGACAGCATTTCTCTTCCTCTCATCTTCTCACAGGCCTGGGAAGGAGCAGGGGCTTGACACTGGCTTTGCAGTTATGATTCCTACACGGGCATCTTGATTGCTCTGTGAACTTCTGTCTGCTTTGAAGGCAAATGTGAAACTTTCCCTCATTTTTCTGGGTCCCATTTATCATAGTTCAAACACTACCCTGTTCCATGTGCTTTATCCTCTGCTTTTATCCATTTATGCATTAGAAAAATTTAAATACAAATGTAGAACTAACACTTCGGAAATAAAAAATCCACATATGCTTTTTTTAATGTTATTTTCTTTACAGAAAAAGTGGGTGCTCAAGTTTTCAGAAGCCTCATATGACATAAATTTGACTGAAGACCTACTTTCAACACATACAGTGCAGCAGCAGCTTACACTGACTAAAACAGGAGCTATGATAACACTTTTGTAAACCAGACCAAGAATCCACAGAGTACTGTAAAACTTCCCATTACTTTCAGGAAAATAAAACCTGTGATTACCAGGCCTTGGACTTTTAAAGAATTTTCTCAGCTTGGGTAGCAATCAAGAAGTAGCAAAAGTAAAAAAAAACAATAATAAATCATAGCATTCAAAACGTATCTGCTTTTGCAAGTTGCCATATGAAGGCATTTGTATCACCTTAGGAGTGAATTGTAATTGCTTTGCCCCTTAGTGGCTAGATACCTTGAAGGAAGATAGCAATATTAATAGTACTGGCTGTAATTGGAGCTTCTCCTTCTGCTTAGGGGACAGAATTCTAAGGCCAAGTTCTGCCCTCATTTAATTCAGTATAACTTGACTGTGGATGTTCAGCAGTACTGTGGTCTAACTGCAAAATTAGTGTCACTTATGCCTTGAAATTCAATTCTGATAGTACGCAGCATCATAAAAATCAGGTTCGTTCTTCTACACTTCATAGGCCACAAATATTGCAGGACCTCCTGGTAGGGATTAGCTCCTTCATTCCCAATGTGCTTACCTGGAATGCAGCTCAGGAGGAATTATGAGGTGATGTTATTGAATGATTTTCCTAACTGTTCCAGTGGACATAAGTGAGTTCCTCTCTATACATGGAACTGGCATAATTGGCTCCTAACAATTATGGCTATTTTGATAAGGGACCACTGCTTTTCTCTCCTGAGGCTTCAGAAGGTGTAACTGTTAATCTCAGCTGATTAAAATGTAATCTGTATACCAGCTAACACTAGTATATGCACAAGAGACTTGTAACTGGGAAATGAGTAAAAGTCAGAAATAGCAGTTTTTGGGCAGAGCACAGTTCAGTCTACAAAGATCATTTATTAGATTTGGTTCATGTTGAACAAAATATTGGTTGATGATTTTTTCTATTTTGAGAAGAAGAGATGACTCTATAACCTTTCAGGGCTGATTCCTTGCCTGGAGACCAAGTCACATGGGCTGGCTCATGTCCTGCCTCTTCTATAGCAGATTTGGCTTGAAAAAAACTATCTGCAATGAGTGAACAATAAAAGAGTGTGGACAATCAGGGCCACAGTGTTCAAGCTTGTACCTCAGCTCTCTGTTTCTTAACACTAAAGGCATCCTTCAAAATCTATTGGAGCCCTCTTTTCCATGATCCTACAAAAGTGATTATTCATTGTACTGAGTTACTAAAAGTAACTAAACAAGCTTATGAGAGTAAATCTCTTTCCGTAAATACATGGTAAGGGGGAAGGGGCAAAGCATTTCATTATTGAGGCTCCACCACAGACCAAGACAAAAACAATGCTAAACTTTTGATTGACAAGGTTTTAAGATTTCTGGTCCATCTATTCTGTCTCAGTTCAAGGCAGGGGCAACAAAGAATGAAAAGTTTAAGGCAATCTGCTGCTTTGTTTTTTTATAACAGGCTAGACTCTTCCAGAGAGTCCAGAAGGAAAATCACAGAAAATCATGACTATAGCTTTGCTCATGTGTGAAGGAGTCCAAAGCCAAAATGGGTTAATGGCCCTAAGGCTCTAAAAGTTTTAGCAAACAATAACAGGGCACCTTGCTATACTGATACCTACATATCTCCCTGCTGTATAAAGAGCTATGTTCCATAACTGACAATAATTGTGAAGTCAGATAGCTACATTAAACATCATTACTCATGTTCTTCATAACACTGGCATGGAGGCATAGCGGAAAAGAAATGCACATATAAATACTGTGTACCTTCCCCTCACACAGACAGACTTTCTATGAATTACTTGCAAGTTGTAATGATTGAGCCTTGGGTGGGGGAAGCACAGTTTAGTTGCATAAATGCTGCAGGCTTCTCTAATTAAACACTGTGAAACACTGGGATCTTTTAAAATAAATAAAGAACATGAAATAGCTTTTTGAAGACATCCTCTACACTTACACCAGATTCACCCAGGCAAAAATGTAGAAAGAAAATTAAAGGCTACTTATCGAATATAAGTTATTTTCTATAGCACTTTCTTCCTTCTCCAGTGGAAAAAAAAACAACAATAAACAGATTGGTCTTTTAGAAGTTTTATGTTAGGATATATTGTCTTCTATAAGACTAAATAATTTCTGTGCAAAAGCATAGATGCACGTCTATGAAATTGTACATTCAGTCCTTCGTCATGCTTAAGTGGATAGTACATTACTGCTGTCAATTCTCCCCTTACCCACAGGCAGTCTAGCTTTTTAAGCTCACTATCTAAAGGGGCATGCTTCTACTGAGATTGTTGTATCCTTACTTATAGAATAGTTCTAGTTTGCTTTTCAGAATTTTTCCCACTTGCCTTTCCTGGAAAAACAAACAAACAAACAAACAAAAAAAACCAAAAAACACTGCATTGATGATCAGTTATTACTAATTGACTAATAACTCATGAGAAGACTCCTTTGACATAAGCATGTCCTGTAGCTTGATTAAGTAAATACACACACATGTTGCTTCTGAGAGATACAGCACAAGAGCAGCTTGACATTGGCACTATGGTATCTGAGACCCCAGAAACACTCTATATGGAGCTCCAAGTCATGACCCCTGTCCCAGACCATGTTTGCTTTATGTCTCCAGTGACAGCAGAGTGCTCTGGTGAATATACAAAAGCAGTCCTTCATTTCCTCTTGGGGAAGTTTTCTTCCTTATTGCCATGAGATGAAGACAAAAAGGGGTAAAAGGTGTAGTAAAGCTTTTTCATCTCCATATGCATAAAGGCACAGTTTTGAAAGCTGTTAAATTCACCAGTTATTCTCAGGTTTTGTGGATCTTACTCAGCAAATAAATTGAGAGATCAAATCTAGAAGTAATTTTAAAAGCCAAATCAAAGGACAAAATGAAGACTTTCTGTACAGGAAGCTCTTTGAAAACATGTGGGTGTTACTCATTTCACCTCCGAATGTTTTTTATCTCCTTACAGACCAAAATGTTTTTTATATATTTGGCAAGGAAAATGATGGGGTTGTGAAACAGCACTGACAGTGCACTTTGAGAAAGTTGGGAGAGTAACATTTTAGAAGCAAAGAAGAAAAAAAAGAGAAGGCAGATCTGATAAAACTGTGGTGCATACCAGTAACAACCAGAGCTGCTCCACATCAAGATGAGGGAGAAATAGCTGAAACACTGATAAAAAGGAAATATTTGGTCACCATCAGCTTTCCCAGGGCATCTACTAGCACAACAGACCTAATGAGTAAATCCACATTGGCATCATGAGTCATTTCTCTCAGCTGCATGAACAGAACTTAAAGACTATATGTGCTAGGCACCCTGGCCTCTCCTATTTCAAAACAGCAGAGAATATTTTCAAGGAGCTGAATGAAATAATTATTTGATTGGGAAATAATGGGCAACAGGCCAGTGTCTGCTGGAGAGAATTATAAATTGATGCCAGATAACCCATGAAGGGAGGCTGTTTGACTCTGAACAAGAGCAATGAAGACTTTGCAGAACAAGCTAGGATATCAGCTTGCCTCTATTCAGGATACAGCTCGGCTACTAAAGTGTCCTGTGCAATTGCAGTAGTTATTACGGCTGTGAGACCTTGACTGTAACCGATGCTAAAAAGCAACCCTTAATTGTAATGAGAAGGTGCAATTTTCCAGGCCATGGAAAACTTAGCAGACAAAATACAGATTTTACATATGCATATCCTCAGATTTAAGCAGAGATATGGCCAGATAGAACTAAACTATCTTTTGATTAATTTACGAGGAAAGCACTAGCAAAGTAAAGACAACCTGTATTTCCCACTCTCATTTAGTTTGTTTCAGAGCTAGTTTTTGACAGCTTGGTTGAATCTACTGGCAAAATCATCTCTCCAACACTGTGGAGTGACTGAAGGATGATAGATTAATATTTTTTAGAAAGTTAATAATGCTGTAAAAGAAACGAGAGGAGCCTGTTTTCTTGAGATGCTGGACTTGGTCTGGACATGCTTGGAAACTGCTCTGAAGCTGCTCTTTATTTGTTTGTTCATGTGTTTTCTTGTTTAAGTATATGCAGTATTTGGGGTAGTTTGCAAGGAATACTGAAAAACTGCAGTATTAAACCATAGAGGAGATGACTCTGAAAAAAGAGCAAGTTACTCTGAGACAGGCTGTGTACAGCTGAAAGCAGAGAACTTCAGACTGTTCATATTTTTTCAGGCATTTGCTGAACCTTGTTATACCAAGTACAGGATATTTAAAGTAAATGAATCTTGCACTTGGAGTCTGAGTCACTGTTTTCATATCCTACATAATATTAACATTACAGAAACCAGTCCATGTACTACGTGCAGCCTGCAGCAAACTGTTTTGCCCCAGTGGAAGATGAACTTTTTGAGTCTTTCAATAATCTTTACACTTCTGTATGTTTTTATGGTTCTCCACTCCTATCCCTCATCATTATGAAACTAATTAAAAATAGAAGGGTCCTGGTGACAAGATGCATGCTTAATTCTGCCTACCAGCAGGAAATCCTATGATGTGAAATATGAAAACAGACTTTAGGAGGTCACACTTTAAAATGGAAGATGTATTTTGTAAGATTAGTTAGTAATGTGAACATTTTTATTCTGCTCATACATGTACTTGGACTCATCTCGTGCATGCCTGGGGAGCTTCATTATTTTTACCAAAGCATAGATTTGGCTTGGCATGAAATTTTACAAAATATTGCTAAGGAGATTTATAGGGAAAGTACTAGCTTCACTTTAATAACTAATATGACAAGGACCATAGCCTTTTCACTAACAAGCTCTTTACTGCTAAATAAACTTATTCAGAAACTTAAATTACTTTGAGTGACAATGATTACAAAAGATTTTACAAAAGCCTCATGTGGCACACACTATCCTTCTGTAAAATAATACAAAATAATTAGCAGGAAGCAACTGAATACTTAAGAGAATTGTAGGAAATAGATCAGTAATGTTGTGAGGCTAAATTCATCCCTAGTGTAGTTCCTCTGACTTCACTCTGAGTGGAGGTTTGGAATTAGCACCTCAGTGCCCTGTGTGACTGCTGGGAAGTGTCACTTCTAAGCTGACCTGCTATGCCATGCCCCATTCCTGGGGCTCATCCTGCTGTTATCTGCCTGTTTATTATGATCAGTTGTGTTAGAGACTTGTAAGTGTTCCCTGGCAAAAAATAAACAACTGAAATGCTTGCACATGAAGGCGTATGTAGACACCAAAGTACCTCCTTCCATTGGTTAGCTTATTGGTAGTGGCCTACTCAACTACATACATATGTGAATATCTTGAATTTAAAATAAATAAATAAATAAATAAATAAATAAAAAATATCTTGACAAAAATTGGAAAAAAAAATTGAACTTAAAGCAAATATCTAAGGTTTAGCAGTCATAATTTGTTTAGTCTGTCTTGAGGAAAAACTAACAATTTACTTCATTCTTTTCATTCATTCATACTGAGTCATTCTTTTAGAATGTATTAGAACCAGGCATTGCTCAGCACACTATGGAATTTGAAATCAACTTCTGAAATACCTGATTGCAAAACAGATATGGGATTGAGAGCCTGGGTGAAGGTAGGGGAGATGCTGAACTGTAGGAAAAGAATAATGTGACAAAAAAGTAGGAAATTATCTTTTTTATTTTTTGTGTGCCTCCGGTGGCTCAGTGGTATAAGTTGCTGCTTGCAACACCAGAGGCCCGGGGTTCGAATCCCCCCTGTGGCGCAAGTGGCAGAAATGCTGCTCTGCTACACAGAAGGGCTCGAATCCTGGGAGTTGGACTCGATGATCTCTAAGGTCCCTTCCAACTCGCACGATACTGTGATACTGTGATTTTTGTCATTCACTGAACAAAACTATTCTCTGATTTGCCATACCTGAAAGTGAGCTGTGGTGAGCAGGAAGCCTGAATCATCAGCAGGGACTGATGAGGAATAAATGAGCTGCTAGTCCTCTGCTCCTTTTCTACCTTCCAGATTTTACTAGTGTTATTAATGTCAGTTCCTAATTGCTACTGATAATTGAATAAGGAAAAATAAAGCATTGCCTGTATTGGACATTTTGCCACCTACTTTGAGACTCCCATCCTTGGTTTTCAACTTCCACCCACTTTTCCAGCCTCCACAGCCCCCAGCACCATCCTGTTTGCCCATACAGCTCTTCTATCATCTCCCCTTCCTGACAAATAAATAAATATATCCCTCCCACAAGTACTACTGATTTATCTAGATAAGAAAAAAAACCCTTTAAAATAAAGTGATATGTGTCCCCTGTGAATATCCGTGTATTGTATGTATCTCCTGCTACAGCAGGAGAAAAAGATGTCTTTCACAAGCAGACATAGCTGTGTCTCTGACATTTGATAAGAAAGAGATCTGTTTGTGTTCTGAATTCTAAAGCCATTTAACGATCAAAGAGCAATCCTGATTTTATCTTCCAGGGCTTCCTCAGTGGTGATAAGATTAATTCTTTTAATGTTATGTTAGACTGCTCTAACCATAAATAGATGTGTAAAAATACAAACACGCAACACTTGAGAACAGAAAAGAAACAGTACTTCAGAGGCAGAGACCATTTTAAATGCATACAAATATATACTTACATATATATTTTAATTTTTTTGCCCCCATCAATTTCAAATCTTATGGGATCTTTGTTTAAAAATTTTTATAGAACTACAGAATTGCAAGATTACTGTTCACATGAATGGAGAGTAAAAAAGTGTTACCAACCAGGATTTTATTGCTTTTCTTCTTCTTTTCATGTCTTCTTTTGTATTTATCTTTCATATCATCCTTCTCTTTTTGTTTCTTTTCTTTTCTTTTCTTTTTTTTTTTTTTTTTTTTTTTTTTTTTTTTTTTTTCTTTCTTTCTTCTGTGCTGTTTTCAGATTTTCAAGCATCTCTACCCTACTGCTAATTCTGTCTGCCTTCTGGGTGATAGATGGGATGTTGGATACAGGCCCTTCCCTGCAGGAACTCAGCTGGCACTTGCAAAGGCGGCTGTCCCTAGCAGACATCAGTCTGGAATGTGGCAGGGGATTCCCTTCCAGAAGTCAAGAGTGACGCCGGAAATGCTCATAGCTATTAATACTGGCTTTATTTTTATGCTGAAAATTTGGCAAGTGTAATACTTTCAGGTCCATTCCTACCCAAAGTGCTATTGTGAATGTTGGCGTGAGACCAAATGGGTGAAGTGAGTCTAGTAAAACTAACCCCGTTCTCTTCCTCTTCTCCCTCCCATAAGTATAATCAATAGAATAATTAAAGCACTGACATAACTTAAAAAAATAATTCTGTTCTGGGAGCTCATTTACATATTCAGATGCGAAACTTAAGTCTGGTAAACTGCAAAACCCTGAGGAAATTTTTTGCTCACAGCATAGGGTAGCAAACTCATATTCTTTCTCTCACAAGGAAAAATTAAAATCAGTAGCATTTATGACCTGTTAACACGGTTACATGGTTGGCTTATTTAAAAAGTAATTTTATCTGATTATTTTTTATTTTTGGAATAAAATCAAATTTTGCATGTGTAAGAATATGCATGGATAAGCGATGAGGAATTTTCAAATCCAATGACATGCGCAGTGTAAGATTTGAAAATCTGGAAATTGGTATGCTATTCTGCTTTTCAGCAGAGCTATTTTGGCAGCTGTTCTAGAAAGCACGGCATTTAACTTGCATTCTAATGATTCCTGCATTCCTGCCATTTTTGTCCCCACAGTAGCGCATCAAAGAAGCCTGTGGTATTTTGGAAGTCAGGGTGAATACAATATTTACTAACTAGATCTATTTCTAGAGACATGTAGCTAGAGGGTGAGCAATTAAGGATTTGTCCTATACTTGGATGGCAGTTTATGAGGAAGTCTAGATATGTGACGAGCATATACCCACAGGAATTAAGTGGAAACTTTGCACCTAGTTCCATTGTCAACACTGAGCTGAGAGAATAAGAAAGAGGTGAAAGAAGTGCATAGAAATAACAAGTGAGTCCATAATTCTCTGAAGACTTTGTGATAATTCTAATTCTTGGCTTTATTGAGTTGGATAAATGAGAGAGAAAAGGGATACTGGAGAAATTGAAGTACATTAAGTTACTATTAGAAGCAAAAGAAAAGGAAGAGAGATTGTAGGCAAAATCTTCACATTCCCGAAAGAACAATTTAATTAGCATGTGCTACCACTTCCTTGAGTCCAACAAGAAAACTTCATCAGCTAACTCCCTGTTAGCAGCCCTAGCATGGGGACTGATAATCGCAGTTTCACTCTGGAACCCTCCTTGCTCTTTATTTTAAAATCAGAGGAACAAGGATGCAGAGCTGTACCTGAAACCACTCAGTTCAACCAACGGCTGAAATTACAGCCAGCTCCTGGATGGCCCATCTGGACTATTTGCTAGTTTCTGCTCCATGCTTCTCTGGACCTCAGCCCCTCAGTGTCCATTTCTGATGACGCTTGCTGATGCTCCTAAGAGCCATGTCTGCCAGCCTCATGTAGCAGAGGGCTACTCCTTCCTTTTTCCTCTCTTTTGTCTTTCATCTTGTCAGGCTCATAAAATTCCCCCAGAATGGGCACTGGAGAGGCAAAAAGAACTACTGCCTCTGTAATGTTCTGGCGAAAGGAGCTAACATCTGATATATGGATGTGGTGCTATGATTTAACCTTTTCATACACCCTCAGTGAGACCAGTTGCAGGTCTGATGACAGCAGTTTGAAAAACAGATAATAACACTGTTAGAGTGTGCAGAAACCACTCAGAGGCAAGAAGGCTGTCATGAAAAGAGTATTAAAAAGGGAAAAATTAGTTTATCAAAAAGTACACTGAGAGATGTCTCAGCTTCTGGTAATTAGAACCAGCATGGCAATGTTTGTTTCTAAAAGATTATTGAATCTACTAGAGAAAGACATAATAAGAACTGAAGTTTTGAAGCTCAAGCTGGATGAATTCAATTTAAAAAAAAAAAAAAAGGAGAGCGCATATTGCCTAACTATGAGTGTAATGTTAAATTTGGAAAGAAGCCTCCAAGAGAAGAAATAAGTTATCTACCTTAGATGTCTTTCTTGAAGATTAAGTTTTAATCAAGCCCAAGTTATTGGCCTTGGGAGAAGTGAAATATAGTGGCTGTTGTTATATTCAGAGTTCAACTATATCACCCTGAGTTTCTTCCTAGCAGTAAAATATATGAGTAAAGATGTTGTATGAGTCTATGATTGTGTGATAGATTTGTACCACCACCAAGTGATTAATTTAGATAGGAATTTGGTTGTTTAACCTGTTGGTTGGGACCTCTAGCTAGCTTTGGGAGTCAGGCCTGTTCCTGTTCGTGTATATGTCTTTCACATTAGAACTTTCAGGTAACAGAGGACTGGGAGACAGATCCTACCCAGATGTAGACACTAGCTGCTGGACTTCACAGACAGGTTGCTTTTTACACATTTTACTACTGTTTCCTCAGGTCTTACTCTTGTAGCTGCACAGGACTCTTCAACTTTAAGTTGAAGGGCTATGTCATCCCTGCCCATGGGTAGTGGCATAATAGCTTAGATGTGCTCCTAAGATAAAGAGATTTAGGCAAAGCTCCAAATCAAATCCTAATTCCCTGAATGACTGTGCTAACCACTAAATAATTGTGTATAAGAAGATATTGACATCAGCAGTTGTTTTTGTCAAAGAAATAGTGGGTTCCAGCTGGAAATTAAAGTAGCAATGTCTAAGGTCAGAGATATGATCAGTATGGTATCACTGGAGTTTGGAGACATTCAGCTAATTGTCAGTTATGCCTGCAATTGAGTTGCCCACACATAGGCATCTAAAGCCATTTAGTATCCTTCAAGCATCTGAAATGTCTGCAGGTAGAAGTGAATTATCACATATTGTACATCCTTCTTTCTTGGAGTGGCAGCTGGAGGCTGGGAAAGATGCTCCACAGCAAATGAAATGGCACTAGACTGCACTCATTAGTTCTGCCCTCCCTTTGCATCAAATTTTGTCTTGATTACTCCCACCTGTGTTTCTAGGTGTCTGCCGAATGTGATGGGAGCTTACACACCTTGCACACATGCAGGCACCTCCACACAGGGGTCTTAATCTGATACCGAAGCCATCTGCCTGTAGTTCTAGTGCTCTATGTTATGGCCACCAAAGCTAAGCCCATGCAGAATGTACCTCTCTAGGGATGACAGATTCTACCTAAAGGCCAAACCAAGTGTCAGATTTATAACATGTGAGCAATTGCACCCAGATGGCTAAAACACAGGGTCCCAAGAGCTCTAAAGCTCAGCCTGGCCATCCCTCATGAGTTGAAAACATGACTGATGTAAAAGCAGTACCAGAGGGAAGGTTTTCCAGATATGTTGTTCAGGATGAATTTGCCTTGCCTGTGCTGCAGTTTGGTTGTTCTGAATCTTGACCTAAATGTCCTACTTATCTCTTCAATGTTACATTAAGAAAAAAAATGATTGCCTTAGCCTAGATGGGGATAGGTTCAATAGGCAACAAACCAATATTAAGACCATTTATGATGTGAAGAAATCCATTTCTATCATTAATGCAGAAAAGAGATTTTTAAAAGCCTGTTAGGTAAAGCAAAGGCCCTAATCACTGTTCCATTCTTAAGAATGGCTAACTATCTTTAATGAGATCTACCTCTGAATGGCTATAACAGCTGCAGAGTCCTTTTCAGTACATGATACTAAGGCGAGGGAAAAGAATTGGGAATTTATAACAAAAGTTTTCACTTCAGTCAAGGAAAGATCACTGAGGCAGATAAACTGGTTAATGAACCATTACTGACACTAAGATCATCACAACAATAAAAACAGAAGAGTTTAAGTCTTCCACTGAGGATGGTTTTATTTGATATCATATCTACTACACAGTGACTGATGAGGTGAGTAGAGAAAGCAATTATCACAGAGCCAGCTGGGAAGAGAGTTAGCCGTAAGTAAGGAAAAAAACAATGTATATCATTTTAAGCCAGAAAGTTCACATTTCTTATGTCTTGCTATTTTATTCCTTCATTTTCTGCTTGTACTGGCACTGCTTGTCCTGCTCTGCTAAAATGCTTTGTATAATGTGCATCCCAGTCCTATTTCTTCTATACCAGAATCTTTCAGCCATCTCTAAAATGCCCACTGAAGAACAACATTGTTTAAAAAACATACAGCAAAAGTATCATAATTTGCAGCACATTACAACAAGGAAGATGAACCCTTGGTTTGCTCCTTATCCCTGCTGCCATCCCTACCTAGGCCATGCTGTCTGTGGGTAACAATTTGTCAGTGGCTGTGCCTTCGCATCACTACACTCTGGGCTGCTTCCAGAGCGGCTGGAACCTTCCCTGGTTGCAGCAGTAACAGAGGATGCCCTATGTCTCCCTGTTGTGCTCCTGCAGCCAGGGCAGTTTTGCTGTAGCTTTGCCTCATATGCAGGAGGTGAGAAGTGCAGAAGGAACTGCGTTACTTCTCTGTGGATGTTTTTTTTTTTTTTTTTTTTTTTTGTCTCTTGGTAGCACAGATATCTTCCCAGCGAGGAAAGGACTCATACTCAGGACTGGATGCAGCTGAGTTATTCTCTGCCCATCCCAAGTCTGAGGGGGTTCTTCCCTTTCTTCCTGGTTCATTTATGGGAAAAGTATCTCTCAGTCAAAATCCAATATAACTTCCATGATGTGGCTGTGAGAAAGGTACAGCTACTGAGTACTACTGCAGAGTGCTAGACAACATGCTCTTTATGTCTGAAACAATGCAGCCTTTTTCTGAGTTGAACAAACACTTTACCCAGCAATACTATCCTTGGCAGTACTACAGTGTTCTCAGCGTCTGTGGCCTGAGTGGGCAGATTAAGTTTCTCACCTGATTAATTACTCAAGTGGCCCTTGCCCAACCCGGATGTCTCTGCATCATTGCTTGCTGCAGTCACTGATGTTCTTTGTTGCTGCAAACTTTGTAAGAGTTTTGATTAATTTATTTTTTTGCTGGTTGTTCTTATCCCAGTCACTGGTTAACCAGTTATTTTAATCTATTTGTTCACAAGGACAGTCTATTGCTGCAGGCCTCAGCATCCAAGCCAGGCTTGTCCTGCTTCAGAACTGTCTCTGCTTGTCTTTTGTTTCTGTTCTCCCGCCCACTGTTCTACCAGCTAGTCTAGAATTACCTTGCCCATTATTCTCTCCTGCTTTTGGGCTGGCAATGGCTATCTCCATTGATATTGCAGTTGCTGCAATGAATTTGTGCTTTCTCTTGGTGGTGAACAGAGGTGGTCTGTTGGATATTTTCTTCAGATATGGCTCAAGCCACTGACTCTGCTTTTTAAAGTTTGACCAAACAGAAAATATTGTTCCAGATTCAGTGAGGGAAAGTGTAACCATTAGATGCTGAGGAATGAAACAGCCCATTGAAAGGAAGTCTTGAGCAGAGGAACATATTTTCACTAATGGCTGTGTGCTGCTAGAGTGAGTCCTCTGTTTCTTGCTTGCTTCACTGGTGTCTCTGCTACTGATATGGCGGGCAGTGGCACTTGTGTCAATATGGATGGGTGGTTGGGAACCTTCCCAAACTCCTAGCAAACACAGAAATTGCAAGCATGTTCTGTTTCTCCCATGAGATATGGAGAAAGGGCAGGCTTTGACGTACATCTGCAGGATGAAAGGAACAAGTGTGGGATCTCCCATTTGTTTCATGGCATATGACATTTATTTCATTACTCTGCTTTTCAGCTGAAGCAGGCTGTTGTAAAAATAAATGTTAACACTTTGAGAGTGCCTGCACCCAGCTGCAGTGGGTGATTGGTGGCACCCTTTTGATGCACTGTGAAGGGCCCAGGAAAGAAATGACAGCTGTGGGAAGCCTTATCTGGGATGTGGCATTTCATAGCGTGACTATAAAGAGGAACTTGTGTGCACCGGAAGACTTGGGCTCGCTCCCCAACATCCCGCCACTTGATGAAGAGGCTGTGTGAAAGTGATCCTTATCTGCAACCTGGCAACTGCCTGTAGGGCTTTGTGAAGCCCCACAAACTGCTGCCTTGTAGGTACTGCAGTATCTCTTTGCTCTGAGTAAGGCACTACCTGGTCCTGAAAGAGTGTTTTCCCTAATGCTAATCTTCAGCCAACACTGAGGAGAAAACAGCAAATTTGCTTAAAGACTTGGATTTTCAAGAATGGAGTAATGCTTCAGAAGGATCATCTGTTAACTTTCTGGTTCATGTTCTGTCACAAAGATATCACTAGGAATCAGCAAGAGAATAAGAGGGAGGAGGTCACCAGTAGGTAGATAATATCAAAGTTGGATAGTTTATCTGTCTCAAAATGTATCCTGTAGCTATGTTAAAATGTTATACTGTAATATAGATTTTGTAACCAAAACAGTCCCCTCTTCATCAAATTTCTGTGGCAGAAAAGCAGAAATAGTTGCTAACTGCTCTGCCAAAATGATAATTACTCCCTAGATAACCATACTCATACACAAACATATGTGTGTTTATGCCTTCTGCATAATGCATATCACTTAACCGGTGTTTTTTTTTTTTTTTTTTTTTTTTTTTTTTTTTTTTTTTTTTTTTTTTTTTTTTCTTGCATAGGAGGTCTGTATATCTGAGTTAATATTATTTCCATTGGACTTTCAGAGCTTGCAGAAGAAAGAAACAAATGACTGTTCATTACATGAATGCACAGAATCTAGCCATGGATTTCAAATAACAACAACAACAACAACAATAAAAAAGTCCTTTCTCAGTATAGCAGCCACATATATCTTCCTGTCTTTTAATAACTTTCAGGTTCTCAGGGGACTGCGATGAGAATCCAGGATGGGCTCACTACCAGCTCAGGAAACAGAGAGAATGGATGATGAAGTGAAGAGATGCTCATCTTTCACTTCTTGCTAAAGGTAATTTGAGGGAACGGGAGTTTCTGTGTGGGAGAATATGTGATGCAAGAACAATCTAAAAATATTCCTTCTTGCTTCCATAGCAACTCCCATGCCAGCATCTCTTTGAATGTATTAATTCAATCCTTCAACCCCCTTTGTGGGCTTTGTCCAGTTTGCAGAGGTGTAAAGTGATGTTTATGGTCTGTTCACAGGTGTGTGTGCCCTCAGACTGTTTTGGCAGCAGGGTACATCCTCTCCACCACTGGTAGCACCACTGGCTTGGAGAAGGGCAATGGTCTTATCCTCACACACATGGACAAAGAGACTGCAATTATCATCTGCAGACTGTTCTCTCCTTTGCACTCTGTCTTGTGCTGTAGCTGACCCCAAAACATCAGAAGATGGGCCCTGGTAGCATTAACATAAAGCTGCAGTGTTCTGGCAGCATTGCTCATGTTGTCTCTATTTCTCCTGTGACATAGCATTCTGAAATTTGTACTTGCAAATGTTCGTTTCAGTATGGTATCCTTTCTTGACTCTTCTTGGAGGTAAGGAAGCAGGAAAGGGGTGCAGAGCTGTCTGAACTGATTTTTTTTTAGTCCTGAAGAGATGTGGTCTGAGCTATTCACACCACTCTGTTGAAGAACTTCCAGATGTCTGGATTTAAGGAGAGGGTGGAAACAAAGAGCATTTTTTTCTGCACAAGTCTTCCTTCTGTCTCTGAAGAACATTTTACACCCCATAACTACAGAGGTGAGCAGGGCTGGCAACACAGTGACTGAACTGCATGGCCCAGTGGGTGGTCAGGCTCTGTGGAATTCTGCTCCTCGCTGTGCCTTCAGTTCCATTGGAGTAACATCTTTCTGCATTGTGCCTGATGGCTGCAAGGATACTGTCTAGCTCTTTCTTTCTGAGTTCCTATCAGGGCCTTAAGTGAAGTGTTGCAGCAAAACAAGACTTATTGCTTTCTAAAATAATTTGTCCCCAGAAACACTGTACTGTTTTAGAACATGTGTTGGTATTTCTGGAAAATCTTTGTTAATACTGATCTCATCTCTGTGAAGATCCTCATAAAACTTCTGTGTTTACAGGTAAACAATTTTAAACAACGCTGTGGGAGGAATTAGTCACATTAACACATGCCATGCTTCTGTGAGACATGAAGGGGTAAAAGACAACCACAGCTGCTCATTTTAAGGACAGTGGAAGAGTGCCTTAGATTTGACACGATCAGACTTGTTTGAAGAGCACACAATAATATTCTTCAAGGTGATAACTATGAAGTACAACCCTTTGTGTTGGCAGTGATTATTGTGGGGAGGTGTTGCCAGCACAATCTCTATGGAAGTCTGTGCACATAACTCTGAGATGATGGCCCCACAGTGCTCACAGGGCTCCTGAAGCTGGTGTGGCTACTGAATTGTCTTCTGTGGACACGTGTATGGGACATGGCTGTGATTGGTCCCTGAGAGCAGAAAGAACTGATTTTGGCATCTCAAAGAACAGACCCAACACTGCTCCTGTCTAATAATACACAAGTTCTTGCATGCTTCTAGAGTGCTTTGAACTTTCTTTTAGAGTTCTGTTAAAAGTCTTCTGCTTCACCAATTCAACATCTTCTCTTAGACTTATATCCTGTCTTCTCGAAGGAACAGAGATTCAGCTGCTGTGGCCACATGGCTTCTGTATGGTCCTTTCTGTTTCAGCCTTTCACTCTTGGATCAGATTAAGAAATTCTATTTGATTCTCTTACGCTTTTGACTTTCAATCTCTTTGAAAGAGCCAAGAAGTTAATAAAAGTCACAAGTCAGCATAGGTATGTAAGCTAACATTCTAAACTGTAACATCATAAAATAAAATAACAGCAAAACACTCTGGAAGATACCATTTTAACTAATTCAAAACACAGCTGCTCTGCCATCTAGTGTCACTGAATACTGTACACTGAAACTCAGCTTTGATGATAACTGCTGAAACACATCTGTAATGTGCTTTCCTTTCTAGCACATCTTTGAGGTCTAGCATGTGCCCGTCAGTGGGTTACAGAGAGGGATATACAACAGGACTAGACTCCATTTGGAAATTCTCCCCTGTTAATTAAGTCTTACATAAAAGGACTGTTGCTTACCTGGAACTGCAAGCTGCAAATGCAAGGCACATCAGAAGAAGCAGCAAGCTTTTCCAAAAGGCTCATTAGATCAATGGAGACCACAGAATAAATGCTTTATTTTACACCAGGAATACATTAGTCCAGTCAAGAAAATTCAATCATTTTAAATCTATCATTGAAGTAGTTCATTTTGCCCCAGGCATTTTCTGCTTCATAATGTGAACACAGCTCCAGAGGCTAAAGCTTGCTTAAGGGTCTGAGTGATATTCACTGGATGTAGGGGACAGACTAAAATGTATGGATCCTTGGGCTTTTTGCTTGTTTGTTTTTGTTTTTATCCTTCCCTTTGTGTGTGTGATAATGCTCCAGAAATGAACTTACAGTAATCAATTAGGGAACTGTTTTGTCATTGTTGCTGTTATTGTTGTTGTTGTTATTTTGTTTAATGTTAAAAGAAAATAAAAACTATAACTATCTTTGTCAATTGTAATGTCTTATGTAGGTACATTAAAAGCAGTTAGAATTTTTATTTTAGTTCCAAACATCACTCTTTTCAGGGGTATAAAACACACAGAAGTGAGGCGTTACTCTCTTATTCTGCCTATTTCTTAAAAATCAAATCTCCTTAGTTAGACATCATACTGATAAGTCTTTAGAATTTGTATAATTTGCCAGAATAATTCCAATTTTGGATCAGTGCTCAGAACTTCAATTAACAACAGATGTTTGGCTCCGATTAAAGGATCTGAATCTTAACTATGACTTTACACGTCTCATTCTGAAATGTCACAGCTCTTTGTTCTCATATCTAGAAGCCATGCCAGAGCAAACCAGTACCGTCAATAACAGAGTTGAAAGAAAACCCACAGAGCACAAAGCACTACTTTCCAGAAACAGTACCAAAGTGGTTTGGAAGAGTTCAAATTTGGGGCTATAAAAGCCACAGTATAAATACTGCAGTGCAACAGTGGTCTGCTTAATTTAGGAGGTGGGAAGAAGTACTGCCTTAAATCTTCTTTTTCAAGCAAGCTCATGAGAATTCTACTTTATGGAAAATAAAATGCAATGAGGTATATCTCAGCTACTCTTACCAAAGGGTATCTTTAAACTTTAGAACTGAATTCCTAGCCCAAAGAGATGTTCATTTAAAAACAAGGATAAAGGAGGAGGGATATTCCTTCTTGCAACTTGTCCTGTTTGTAGGTTTCTAAATCCGTCATATATTTGTACCCAGTTCACCCTAGTCTGAGGTGCTGTAGAGGACACTAGAGCTTTCTGAACTGGCCTTGCTGAACAAGCAGAACCCTACTGCACTGTAGGTGACTTGGAGAGATCTGATTTTTCCC
This sequence comes from Excalfactoria chinensis, assembly GCF_039878825.1. NCBI lineage: Eukaryota > Metazoa > Chordata > Aves > Galliformes > Phasianidae > Excalfactoria > Excalfactoria chinensis. The sequence goes on along the minus strand of NC_092825.1, from coordinate 40,856,085 downwards.
TTTCCCATGAAAGCTGACTGAAAGACAACTGGGTTTTCAGGTGTCAGATGGCAGCCAGTGACAGCAAACTTGGTGCAGTTTGCTCTGCTCTGATATGATCTAGTTCTCAATAAAACAAATGACATCCTCCTCTCACCAAAACTGAGTCATGTTTTGTTTTTCTCACAATGGCCCCAGCTGTTACATATAGCAAGCATTAATAATCCATGGTTTAGACTGATTAGCATCCTATATCCCTTCATTTCTAAAATGGAATTTTAATCAGATTGTAATTCCTTGAAGCCCCCACGTCAGTGAGTACTTCCCTGGCCATTAATCAATTGAATTTTGCCCTCTATTAAGCTGCTTAAGTCTACTTCACATTAGTGATTGATAACTTCCATTGCCTCCAGCATGTTGCTGACATACTGTTTTTTTTTTTAACATCAGGGCCATGACACTATTATAAGACTGAGAAAAAGAGCAGACGTTTGCATTGCTGCTGTTGTGGCTTTTCAGCTTTCCCATTTTAAATCCCTGTTTTCTTCAGGGATTTGAAAGTGGGTCATAAATTCATTCCAAAGTGAAATCACTTTTACTGGCCTAATCATGCAAGTACTCAATGTCTCTTCTGGGAGGCCAGACTCTTAGCATGGAAGTAGCTTAGTCCCCCTTTTGCTCAACATCCCTGCATTCATATTTTCTGGACTCTGTGCTCTTCCCCTCCCCCCTCCCCTCCACCCCCTTGTTTGGTTGCTAGTGCTGCTATGTGGAAGAACAATGTTTATCAGTTATGACTCGTCACTGCAGAAGGAATTGTCATTTTGGCTAAGAAAAAAGGAAAAAAAGCCATATGATTTGATCAAATGCTTACTATACCAATACATTGCAAACTGATTTACTGGAAATGTGAAGAAGATGCATTAGTACCTCTGGTCATAAACAGCTGTTATGATTTGTCAGGTCAACAACATGCAACCCGAGGGAACAATTCTGCAAACCTTGCCCAAGCTAAGGGAATTTAAGTCTCTGGAACTGGGCCATACATCAACTGACAATAAATGAAGAAACATAAAACATGCTTCTCAGGTCTAAGTTTATTTAGGTTAATTAAGTGTTCATGATTGAGGGCCTGATTCAAGCATGTCCTATTTCTTGTATACTCACTTTCCCTGAAGCAAAGCAGATGTTTTGCATGCTAATTTACAGCAGTGCATGTGTTATGCTTCACTTCTAAGTTGGTAACATTTTCCAGCTATGGTACACCCATGCACTTAAGTTAATTATCCAAAAAGCAGAGCCATGGAGAGTAACACCTACAGTGTGGAATTTGGCCACCAGGAGAGACAAGAGGAAGATAAATGCTTAGAACCCCAAGGTAGCACGGAGGGGGGAATCACCTAGAGAGCACAAGCTGAGTTCTCCTCAGGTCTTGCTACTGATGTAAAAAAGAAAAAAAGCAACCCTCACAAACCCAAGCATTTCCATTATAATTACTACTGCTAAACCTAATTAACTCTCAGTATGTGCCAGACATAGCAGACCTGATTAAAGTCTCCAGTTCTGGTGTTGAAAAGATAATCCAACGCCTTTAAGCTTTTATTCAGATGCTTATGATTTCACTAGAGCACCTGCTGTACAGCATATGCTAATTAGAATTTTTGAATCATAATTGTCTACACTGTCCATTTATGGAAGGAGAAAGGAAGGAAGGACATTTCACCAGCAGCGAAGTGCTGACGGCAGCTCCCGAAGGAGTGGAGTACTGCTGCTCCTTGTAAGAGGTAGGACATGTCTTTCTTAATCTCCATTATTGGAGTTTAGCTTCACCTTTACTATATTGAAATTACATTCCTTACCTTGCTATGTGTTGTTCAAGTTGGTGGAAAACTGCTGTTTGTGGCTAATGGTATATTTTGGATCTAGTTGAGAGAACTTTGTGTCACTGCAGTTTAGTTCTTCCAAATTTGGAGCAAAAAATTTTAAGAAGTCCCTCATTTATTTTCAGAGACATTACACTTCACTCTAGAGCAAATTGGAACAACTGTGATGACCCTGATGTTATCACAGACTATGGTTTTGACAGAAGAGCTAGCAGAACAAGGCCGTGTGTAATAGGAAGTAACTGTAACCTGAGTTCATCAAAGCAAAGCAATATAACACAAGCCAGATCTGATTTTTTTCATTATCCCAAAGGCTTTAATACTGGGAAGGAGATGGGCAGCTTGCTTGCCTTTATTTTAAGGCAGTCCTATAATTCATGATAGGCTCCTAGATTCGTTATTAGAAAAAGACACATAGTTCTTTTCGGCACTTTATTGTTTGCTAAAACTCATGAAAATGAAAAATGAAAACTCCAGAACTACTTTTTTTTTTCATCAACTGTAAAAAAAGAAATCTATATTTTTATAATTACAGATTTTGAGTAGTTATTAATTAAAGCTGATTTGAATTTCTGTCCTGGTTTTGTCCTGTGAAATCATTGCTACATCTGAATCCTTTCTTCAGAAGTTAAAAAAAAAAAAAGAAGAAGAAGAAGAAAAAAGAAAAGTCTCCACAAAGATTTACAGGATAACCTTTCTTTTAATCAATATGTTTTGCTTACGTTTGCCTTTCTCTCTGCCCACTGCTGGTTCTGTTTATTTGTCTTTATCTCTGTTGCTTCCTTTTCTGTGTTTGCCATTCTCCGTCCTTCCTGTTTTCTCTGTGTTTGCCTTTCTCATGCATGTTTTTAATGCACCTTTGCTTTTCTTAAAGCTTTCTGTGTGTTCATATTCTCTGAAGGTACAGGGTTATGTTTGGCAATAAGTAACTCAGTGACTGAGTCACCAGCCTCACTGAATTAATGCTGCATCCCCGTATCCTCCTGTCACCTTTCTCAGCCTACTTTTTCTGACACTCCAAGGATTTGTTGAACTACTGTGTCAGGGTAAGAAAAACAGCATAAGCTTTCTCTGAGGTAAGCATGCTCCCTACTGTGATCTGGTTTGTTCTTTCTTGCATAGCTCATTGCCCTGCCAGAAGCCCTAATATCCTCTCAGTTTATCTCCAAATGAGTCCATACACTTTGGTGAAGCAACGTCCTCTTGCTTGCCCATAATAAACCCAAAGGAATGTGTTGGTTGTGCCTTTGCCTCAGGATATTCTTGATGAGTTTATGCCACAGGATGGGCACGAACTAGTCCCTCATGTTTGAAATGCAACCACAAAATTTTGCTGTGATCTTAGCCCTGCTATTATGGTTTTCCTTCCCATTCTGTGAGGCTCAGTTCCTCATACAGGTATTATTTAAAAAGTCAAGTCTTTTCCCGCCATGCCTTTATTGATTTTCCGTGAGCCTTTTTTAGGATAAAATCTTGATATTTGTCTGATATTAGTAGGAAAGACATGATGTAATGCCGTTGTCTTTTAGAGTCCGTGTACTATATGGGAAAATGAGCTGAACACCCTTTCCCATTTCCTATTGGTATGTTGTTCACAAACGCTGCCTCTATTGCCTGCAGAAAGTGAATGGATGTGTAGCTGAGATGTCAGCTTGAATCAGGGAATGAAAATGGAAAAATATAAGTGTTATAAGTGCTTCACACCTTGAAAAAAATAAGTGGTGTGATCTCCCCTTGAAAAGAATGTTGATTTCTTTTTTCCCCCATTCCCAAAGCAAAGTTTCAGGTCTGAGAAGGAACAAAGCAAAATATTGGTGACTTCTAAATGCTTTCTAAAACAAAGATTCCATTTAAAGACTTTCTATAATGGGAAAAAAAAAAAAAAAGAAAGAAAAAAAAAAAAGAAGATTATTTTAGGAAGGTAATGGATATGTGGTGGTGGAGTAAAAATTGAAGGTCATTGATTGAGTGACATCCAGCCAGTAAGCATTCCTTTTCACAGTGAAGTACAAGAACAGTAACTTCAAAGGTAACAAGTTTAAAGCTGTCATAGAGATACAGTGGAAAAAAATGACCTGTGAACATCACTGCACTGGAGACTTTTTGGAAAGAATAAGCTGAGAATGACTAGTATAACCCTAACTAGCTTAGTTTAAAAAAGGGCATATCTTTCAGGGAATATGGTCAATACAAAGATAAATCCAAAGTATACTGTTTGTGTTAGAATTATCTCAGATGTATTTGTTCATTTTGCACTCACTTCTGAGACCTTCAGTATCGATTGCTGTTTGGTAGACTACTAGACTTGATGCACCACATCTGAAGTAACCAGGTACTTGCTGTTTTGGTGGGTCAGCATGTGAAAGCTCTGGGCCAAAGCAGCTGCAGCATGGAAAGGTCTGGAGGAGGGGAAATGCCACTTTAGATGAACACTGGGGACTGTCGTCTGGAGAACATGTGCAGCACCAAATGGCAATTAGGAGGGGGAGGAGGATGAGACATGGCATCCCATGAGGGCTTATTCCCAACAGATCTGCATCTGTCTGTGGGTGAACATGGGGGTTCATGGGGAACTGTCAGTTTGACTTTTTTTCACAACTGCTAATTGCATCCCACATCATTAGCTTCTCTCTTTTTAAATCCTGTTCTTTGCGCTGATATTAGTGCTCATCAGTTGGTGGAACATAAAAGGCTCTTTTTGAAAGTGGCTCATATGAAAATATTCTCTAATAAAGAAGAACGTGTCTAGGCTTAGTACTGTAGATAATTCTTGCTAGGATTAAGGTAATTACTATGTTATAGGAAGAAGCATTTTTAATAGAGCTGTCTTTAAAAAAAGAGGAACCTTTTCTTCAGTGATGTTTTGTGACGGTTGAACTTTGAACACTTCTTGAGTCCCCAGATTAAAAATAAAAAAGAGTTACTTCTCACTTTCATTCCTGTTAATTCAGTGTTCTGACAAGAGCCTTTATGTTGCAATCATGTATTCTACAAAAAATGCCAATGGAAGGATAGCATTTAGACTATGACAAGTCAGCACAAGCTCCAGTATGTAAGAGCATAAGTCTTTTACAGGCAAACAGACAATTTGAGGATTTGAAAGGAAGTCAAGTGTGAGACTTTGGCATGAAGATGCAGTGCATCGTCATTTCCAATCTCACAGATCTTAGTGGCTGTGCAAATTAAGAACTGCTGTTAGCAGCTAATTGTTCCCACGCGTGAAGTTCCTGCTGCCGATTCAGGCCTGATGAGGGTCTTATGAGTGGGAAAGCTGGCTCACGTTTTCTAGTTCTGACATCTGCTACATGAAGGATGTTACCTTTGTGCAAACCTCACCTCTCTCACAGAGGCCAGGGGAGATGGCTGCAGACTCTGGTCAAAAACTGCTCTCTATGTACCAGCTCTCTAGAATCATAGAATCATAGAATCACCAAGGTTGGAAAAGATCTAAAAGATCATCCAGTCCAACCGTTTACCTATTACCAGTAACTCCCACTAAACTTGATGTCACACATGTCCCAGGTTGAATTTTAGATAATGTTTTGGAACACTGCCTGTCTCCAGGTGATGTGAGGGAACCAGGGGACCTGCTGAGATGCTGGCTGTGTGCACAGGATAGCTGAGCAGGCCCAGGCTTCACTCCTCCTGTAGCAAAAAACAGCCTGGCTGCTGTTTGCTAGCTGGTCCTTAGCAAAGGGGCACACTAATTTCAGGCTCTGGGTTTTCATTCCATTTTACAGGCATGAGTAAATGCTTCCAAGGGGGGTAAATAGGCAAATGTGATTGCTGAGTATATCTTCATTCCTTTCTCTCTGCAGTCAGCCTTCGTGGCTCCTTCCTGCAAGTCCCAGTCCCATGGTGAGCACTGGCACAACAAATCCAAGTTTCTGCCGCTTGGCAATGCAATTAGTGAAGTCCACATGCAAGGGGTCCTGGAAAACCCTGAAGGGCGCTGTATGGTCCACACTTACCATTTCCCAGTGCAATCTATAAAATGGATGTACTAAGCAAGGGTCTGGCAAAGCCCTGAGTCATGATGGAGAAGCAGTGAAGAAACAGTTGAGATCTGTCCAGCCAGGATCTACCTGGGGAGTTTGAGTGAAATCTGTGTATGACATGTCTAAGTCTTGTAAGAGGCAGATAACCAGGGTTCTCTATAGAGAAATGTGGCTGGTGAAGGACTTTGCTTAACGTAAGAAAACTCTCAAGAGATGTGTTTAATCAAAAATCTACTTCAGTTCCCAACAAGCTCCATTCCACTCCATGTTGATTCAGGATGTTTAAATCCAGGAGCTGAGTGCCTCCCATCTCTGTGTGTGCATGGCTCAGCATGGGCAGGATGAGGTGAGAGGGAAGTGGTAGGCAGTTGTAGGGCTGGAGTGGTGATTTTTAAAGCCATCCATTATCCATCCTTTGTCAAATGCAGTATTTTCAAATTCTGCTCCTCCAAATATCCTGCTACCTGCAGATATCACCAAGGCAAGTTTCCCTTAATGAGGCAGACGGTCGCAGTAAGTGTCTGTGCTCACAGGAGGAGCTTAGTGATTCAGACAGGCAGTGATGATCAATGAGCAAAGCAGTGCCGAACGTGTCACGAACAGACAAAAAGGTTGGGGACATCTGAATGAGGGAGCTCAGCTGTCACAGTCAGTGCTGCTGCCAGCTCTCATTCTGAAAATCACAGGGAAGCTGTCGTCCTCTTCCCTGGAGATTTGCATAGGACATTTGCTGCTTCAAGGATTTCTTCTGCCATTTCTAATGGAAACAGCCAGAAGAAAGAAGGGAGTCAGATAGCAGCACGTCTCTGCACTGTGTTGTTGCCAAGCAGATTATGTGCTGTAATCTGTAAGCAGTGAACTGTGTTTGAATGATGAGGAACCTCTTTCTCGCTTTGTTTTTGCCCCCCACCCCCGGGAGAAGCGATGTTTCCGGACAGCTAATGTCACAGCATGACCTGTTAATAACCTGCGAGAGACTTCCTCCGATCTGCCGCCTCCTGCTCCCCCAGGAGCCAGCAGCTGCAGTCACATGGATCGAATGCCTGCCTTGTGTGCGGTTCATTGAGAAAAATCCAAGCATGTGGCCTGAGGTTCCCCTGATGACTGTCTGGGGATGATGATTTCTACCATCTGTTCTGGCTGCCTGCGGCTCCCGGAAACACCGAGGTGTATATTGCTTCTGGCCATACGTGGGATTCCTAATGAAACCTCAGCTGCTGTCCAACTGTCTACGAATATCAGATGTGTTTGAATTATCTTTCCGCCAGGAGTGGGGGGGAGAAGCACTTTGTTTAACTCTTTAATCTGAACCGCTGCGCAGCGCGTGCATAATCATGGGGTACAAAGCTGCAGAATTATTAGCATCTGCATCCTGATGGCAGCTGTAGTGCTTGCACGTGTGCTGGGTCTGTCCGATTTGCAATGCCCAGGCTGGTTGTTTCCAGGCTAAATATACAGCCTTGAGTCAAATCCATCTTGCTGTAGCTCACATGGAAGCCCTGTAATTATAGCATAGATTTATTTGATCTCTTCACTTCTGATTTGTGTCAAGGCACGCTGCAGCCACACAAACTGTGTACCAGTCTATGACAAAAGGCTGCTATCAAGTGGTTTAAACACAGCCAAGGAATGGCAGCAGTTTCAAAGCCTTTTATTGAGACAGTAAGTCCCATCTAATTGATATTAATGTCAATTTATGAAAGAGACTTTCATGCAAAAAAAAACCTTAATAATGAATGAATAGAAAACACTTGTCTGTTGGGGTTTGACATTCTGTCTGTTATTTTCCCCATAATTTATCATTTAGAAATCTTTTCTTGCCATTCACCAAATATCAGATTTTAGTGGACCTTTAGGGGCACTAAATCACTTAAAGGGCCAGCAGAAAGGATCTGACGTTGTTAGAATTTCCTACACTCCATCCATTCAGAATCACGCTGTTTCCTCCATTGATACTTGTGCTATTTTCTCTGAATGAATAGATGCTCTCATTAAGAAATCCGCTGAATTCGATGCGGTCAGAAAAAATTGTTTACCGAGTCAGTGCTGGAGGAGCAAAGCCGTTACACTTCAGCTGAATGGGTCAGAAACATCGCTTACATTTCTTGCAGTCATTATTCAGGCAGTGCAAAGCAGAGTATGAGATTCTTACGTGACTTTGCAGCAGAAAAGGAAAAGGAGCAGTGACCCAGCAGCAGGCAGCATTGATAGCCTTGGGTTGTTAAATGGTGAGGGAAGAATTTCAACACATGCTGCTTGCAGTTCCACATTTTCAGATGCACGTTAAACACCTCTGTAGCATGACATCATCTACCTATTTTTAGAGGCTGTTTTTCTAATATTTTTGATGCTCATCAAAGAATGCAAAAAACACCTCTTAGCAGTGGCGTGTTAAGGAAGGGGATGGGAGGAGGGAGGCAATTTTTTTTTTTTTTGAGCTTGTTTTTTGTGCTATGAGATGTAACAGAAATCTGCAAATGCATTCAGCAGTGTAGGAATGGGAGTGGGAGGCAGGGTTCCCACTGCTGCTGGCATTCCTTTCTCCCCTCAACCAACTCCTGCAGAGATGTGTGCGTACTGCTCACATATGCAATATCAGAGTAGAAAACTTGAAAGCAGATATTGCCAGAAAATACAATAATGCCTAGAAAAATATTTCTAAATTTCTGCCTTATTGATTAAAAATAATAATATATATATATATATATACACTAAAATACGCAGGAGCTATATGTGAAAACATTCCATACATTTATCATCTCCAACCTAGAATGACCCCAGCAATCTCCTCTGCATCATCATTTTTTTTTTTTTTCTTTTAGCAACTAACTAGTGGCATTTAAAAAGTATGTGCCACTTATATGCCACTTAGACAAGGCACGTGAATATAGGAGGTGGTTTATTTATAATGCAGAGCTTCCCCAGGTCCAGTTTTATTTCTGTGGTATGGATATGGGAGGATTTAACTGTTATCAGTGGCTGGAAGGAAAAAAGGACAACCACCATCAGCATGAAAATAAAAAAATAAAAAATAAAAAAGGGGAAAAAAACCCAACCAAACAACAACAACAAAAGTATATTTTAAAATTAGTTATCTTTCAGCCCAGAGCTTTTTAAGGAAAATCTGTTGTTTCTTCTATCTACATAGTTCTCTGTATCACAGAATGAAGCCCTTAACTGGTTTGACAGATGGAGACAGCTTGTAACAATGTACTTGAAGTTCTTAAAGACTATGATGAGTAACCAAAACCATTCCAAAAATGGCTTTTTCATGAATCTGTCTAAAAATATGTCACAGAGAATCTCTTTTCCCTCCTCTCCACTTCTCCCTTTTCTATCGAGTAAGTTGGGTGTTTATACTTGGTTGGATGTATCTCATTATGCGTGATTTCCCTTCTCTGTTAGTCACATCACGTCTTGGCTTTCAGTCACATGTGACGTAAGGTACTGCCAAATGTCACCAGTAAATATCTTATGTGACTGTGAGCTAGAAATAAAACATGGAGATCCCAATGAGAATCTCACCATCAAATTTTCCAGCAATAGTCTTGTCAACTTCTGATGTAATTTAAATTATGATGAAACATCTGAAATAGTTACTCTGAAATGGAAAAACATATCTTGCAATTTCCAGATCTCAAATAATGACTGTTATCACCCTCCAAGGGATAGAACAGGAGTACTTCCTTCCTCCTGTCACTTGAAATATTTCCTTAAAGCCTATAGGGCCTTTAGAGGCATTTGAGCATGCATACCTGTTGGAAAACTTGGCCTGATGGGATTCTTTCCTGGTTGTTATTGAGAATCAATTGCTGCATCAAATTCCCAGTCATGTGTACAACAAACTCTAACCAGGTCAGAGGCAGTGCTGAGAAGAATGTTGCAAATGGGGGAGGAAAAATGGTTGCCAGATCCATGTTTTTGCTACCTCAACAGAAGCAAGTCTGCATTTGCAAATGTACCTGTACATATTCCCCACCCAAATTTATGAGCATCCAAGGATTTCTGTTGTAGTTTGATAATTTGCAATTCCAAAAATCAAAATGATGACTTCTATGACAGTTACTGTTTTGCTGGTTCTTTCAGTAAAATCACCTCTCAAACCCTTCTCACACACAGCTGTGCACTACTGACAACTTCAGTAAGAGACAGTCAAGGTCTGCTTTTCAAGAACTGATGTTGGTTGCTTGATCTTCTATAAGCAATCAGGTCCAACCAATACAGAGCAAGCTTCTGCCATCTTATTTTAATCCAGAGATAAGCTTAGACCAAATTCTGATATGCTTGTAAGATTTAAGTCCTCAAATAGATGTGTTATGGTTGGAATGAGGAGCAGCGACTGTGGCATTGTTTATAGGAAAGGTTTCAGAATGGTGTGGTTGAGAAGGAAGGAATGACCTCCCCAAATGCTGGACTGCTTTACCTCAGAGACGATTGCCCATGAAGAGAAAGCACACAGTTTCAACTTCAATAGATGTAGTTCTTATTTATTCTTGGTACAGTTGATAGGGTGACTCACTCTCTGCTAATGAAAGCCTGGTGTTTTTCCTTAAAGAAATACATTTTGAATTCATTCAAGCAAAACAGATTTTACTTGCTGCCTCTGTTCTGCTATTTTCAGGGTAGGATTAGAGGACAATGTTAACAGGTAGAATTATAGAGACATGTTTGTCCCTGCATAAGCATAAAGTGAAAAGCATACAACTAAAAGACCAGTGAACTAGAAAGGACAGTGTACAGTGAGTAACAGCAGGTGTACAGGTCTGCTTGTCTCGAACAAGGTGCAATGTGATAGCAGTCTCAGTGTTCACAAGGACCATGAATAAGAACACTGAACAAAGGAAGAAGAAAACACGGCCATATCCTCCCTCAGTGTGAAACGCCAAAGCTCTGCAGAAGCAAATGGGACCCTGCTTAATTGTCTTAAGTATGGATTTAATCTTCTCTGTGCTCTCCCCATCTGGGCCACTGCCAGACAGCCACGTAGGTGTCACCCTATCCATTCTTTGTGATACTGTCCCTGCTCGCAGCACAATCACTCCTTCCTGTGACTTGCAGCAAGGGGCTCATGCTGGGAGAACCCCCCACTGCCTGTACCCTGCAAGCAGCAGTGTCCACCCCAGGACTCTCAGCCTGGGATCTTCTCATGGGCATGTGTAAAGGGGCACAGACATACATGTTTTACATAAGATTAAGCCAGTTTGTTTTTTTTTTAATTATTATTATGATTATTATTTTGCTACTGTGGAGAGCATGCAGATGTAGAGGGAAAAAATAACAAGCTAAGTTTCACAGAATTTTTTTTTTCTTGGGGGGGGGGGGTTAAATCTTTTTATCCAAGCTCCTTATCTTTCCAGCATGTCATGGAGCATCTCCCCCTCTGCTGCCTACTGCCTTGTTTGTTCGTTTTTGATAGCCAGTCTGAACACAATCCTGCATCTGCCATAAAAATCTGCATCTCTTCCCTGGAGATGCTTATGGAATATCTCTGTGATAGTTCCCGATCTGCACCACCTCTGCAGTTTTAAATAATGCAGTTAGCTAGCTGTGTCAACTTTCACATTCAACAGTAAAGAATGCCTCTGTTTTGCAGCTTTAGCTAACCCACTCCTCAGTACATTTTCACCCCAAAAGGTGTTTTTGTAGATTAGACAACAGATTTTGATTCTTCGTGTGCCAGAGTTGTTATTCAGCTATTGTCAGAAAATGTGTCCATCAAAATGATGTTCTATAATCCTGGCACTTCTGTACTAATGATTTAACGATTTGCATATTTTTCATGAGTTTTATCTACACAATCACAGGCTGTTTGTCTTATTAAGTTCTGAGGGTATTTTTATTGCTTAATGAGTTTAAAGATAATTGTTAAAGATAGATACAGATTAGACTTTTCAGAAAGTTATAATGTAAGGTATGACATGAAATCAGATCTGAATCTCAAATCCAATGACTCCTTTGGAGAATTTACTTCCGAAGTCCTCTACATCTCAGGCTGCAGAAAAAGAATAAGACAGTTCTTTTTGCAGTCCATGCAGACAAAGGGAATTAATGGACATCTCATTTCTAACTTTATTACAATTAAATGGAATTAGATAACTGACAAAATCAAACATTTTAGAGAGAAATTCTGCCTCACTGAAGGCAAATGCATAATTTCCAGTGCTTTGAGTGGTGTTAATGTATCTGTCCTCTGGTTCACTGGGACAAGTGAAGCCAAACTGGTATTTTTTTCTATAAGCTGGTTTGCTGGATCAAGTGGCAAATTTATATATAAGACAAGGGCAGGTGGCTTTAATGTGTGATGGAAAGCTGGGAAATCTGTTATCATTAGAAGTAGTGAAGGCATATCACATGTCTGTAAGAACAGGCAGAGGAAGGTTCAGAGATAATCTGAAGTATAGACTTAAGCCCAGTCTTAGGCTTGTTGTTCCACACAAAACCTCCTGCACAATTCAGCAACTACACTTTGCAGAGTCATTTCCTATGAGTCAGAAAAAGCTCTCAGAGAGAAGGAGCAGTTTTGCTAAACTGGATAAGTAATACCTGCTTTTATGATTTCCATTCTTATAGGAGGCAGCTTTCTCTATCCAAATTTCTGTATTATGCTAATAATAGGTGCTGGATACTGCTTTCCCCTATTGTCCCCAGATTTGTACAGCCTTTTTTTATCTACCAAAGCTGTTCAGGATGTTTCTTCCTATTTGCCTCCCACACCATTCTGGTGCCAGGCAGGTAAGCTCTGGATGCAGCCCCCTGCACCTGTTCACACTTAGTCTCCCAGTGTGCAAGCATAACAGAAAGAAGTGGGCACTGGAAGAGCAGCACAACTACATGCTGCTAATTGATTAAAAAAAATAATGTTGATAGGTTTGTGCTTAAATTGCATTAAAATATTCACTGTTAATTGTGTATTCTTTCAGTGTTCTAGCTTACAGCCCTGGAGTCTACAGTCACCTATTAATGACACAGGAAGTACCATGCAAGAAATATCTGTTCCAGCTGCCCAACAGCACCAGCTAATGTGCTCAGATCCTTTTTCAGGGGTGAGGAAGCAGGTTGTTTGTTCTATTCATTCTGTGCCAGGGTTGCCAGGATGTTGAACAAGGTTGTATTTACACAAGGAGGTCTCTGCTGATATGAGAATACTGCTTTACTCTGCTGGCAAAAGGCTTCTCATGCAATCGCAGGCTACCACAACAGAACTGTAGAAAACCACCCCTCACAAGTAATGAGTAAAACAGTAGGTATACCTTGTAACAACTCCTCAAATAAGGGAAATCTGACAGTTCCAGCTATACTGGGGCAGAGGTGTAAGGAATTAACAGATACAGAAAAAAATTTCTGTATTTCTGTTAAGTATATATTTATGAGAAAATGCATATGTAAGAAAAATATGTAGAAGAGTGGGACCTATCAAAGAGAGTGTAAAGAAAGCTGCCTTCTAAGGGTTCTTAGTAATCACTCGTGGTAAACAACTATCAGTGTTTTGTACTGAGGTAGAATTGGATCGTTCCATGGAATAATTTCGGAGGGGAAGATATGGAAGGAGAAGTGAAACATTACTGCCTCAAATATTAACATAGGCACAAGAGTAAATGTGTACAAACTGCGCATGAACAAGCCTAGTCTGGGAAATCATAAAATTCCTAACCATTAGAGGATTATTATTTCTTTAATGGCTTCTCAGAAGAAAAATGATAGAGACAAGAAGGTTAACTGTTCAGTGTTCAGGGACTGACAGTAGAAGATTGGTCTCCAATGCATTTGATGACTCAGGTGGACCATTCCAGCCTTATGTTCCAAATAAATACTTTAGGAGTTGCAACAGAAGGTAATACAAGTTTAGAAAGACAACAGTACAGTTTCTTGGATGTCGAATGGGAAGGAGCCTCAGCTCCAGAGAATGTCAGAGTGAGCAATACCACCCTATGTTGTCTCTCTTAGCTACAGTGGTTGATGCTTAAGAGCAGTGCAGGAGATTGCCTTGAAATAAAGCAGACAAATAATTATTTTATAAAGGGAAGGCTGTTGCTGCTTGCAGAAGGCTGCAGGGGGGCTGTTCTCTGTGTTCATCAATCCCTGTTGAGGGACAAATCCACTGTTGGACTTCTCAGTGACAAGAAATGAAAAGAGAACGTAGATACAAAGAAAAGAGACTGTACGTAGAGATACATAGGCAATATACAGACTGCATAGTCTCCTTTGTTTCTTTTACTGAACTGTAGTTCTCGTGCCCCAAGCAACATACTGAGGTAGGCATAAACATCAGTTACTAGTGAAAATGAGACATCTGCAAGAGTAGGGACATGACCCGGATACATGCTCCTCAGCCTCTCGCTGCTCATTTTCCGCACCACATTTATCTAATTCCCAAACGCTGCTTTCCAGTTAACACTCTACACTGCACAGAATGCAGAAGAACAGTTTGAGCCTGTCCTGCAAAGCTGTTGTCCTTCTTTTTGTCGCCGCAGACCCCGCGCAGCCCCTCTGCCTTGCGGTGCAGCTGATACACGCTGCCGGCTGCGTGAATCGCAGTGGAAATGCCACCATCTGGTGGTGGCTGCGGCGCTGCCAAACAGCAGGCGGGGGCGGTACGGGCGGAGCTGCTTCGGCTCAGTGAGGAAATCCCGGTTTAGTTTTAAAGATTAAGGCTCCCTGGAAGTCATTGCTTCTGGACAGTGTTCCACATTACAGACGTACAGGAACCGGCTTCATTTTGTATGATATGATGCTATTAGTGAGAAGCTTGTGATGGTCAAGCACTTCCAATACAAGCTTTGGCTTTGGTTGGCTTTTTGAGGGGAGGAGGAGGGTGGGGTGGGAATTAGTAGGACAGGATCACAAGGTGACTTCTTTAAGAAATGCATATAGAAGAGGGAAGGGAGGCGAAGGGAAGGGAGTCTATTTCATTTCTGTAAACTAGGTTGTGATTAGTCACTGATGTGTTTTCAGGGCCTGCAGTTCACTGCAAAATGAATTTGTGCTCTAGAGCAAAGCCCTTGAACTTTGTGGCACAAGAGTGGGACATTCTGCAGCTCCCAGCAAATTCCAAATTAAAATGAAGCTGTGATGCAATATAGCTATATGGTGTGAGGAACAGCTTCTGCAGGTGACGTGCAGAACATCAAGTTTTCCTCCTTTAACTCCTCCAACCACTTTTTAACATTTTAAAATTAGCTTTATAACGCTTGAATACTCTCTCCTCACAGGCCTGTATGGCACCCAGTCCAAAGAGACCTTGGCCGCTGGTGAGACCCTTTGGCAGTGCTGTCATATAAAACAGGTGCTCTTATCATAAACAAATTGATTTGACAGCTACAGCAGCCATTTCCTGCCTCTCCTCTTTCCTGAATACTTCTTTGATGCAGATAGGGGAATGTGGGTAGGAAATATGTGCATTACATCTCATGAAGGGAAGTAGCTAAAATATATTACTGGTGGGCTCTGGTGTTTCAAGCAGGCACTGAAGTCACGACGGAGTGCACACAGGACACCCAGCTTTGATATATATCACACATCCAACCAACAAATTTAGCCACCCTGGTGTAAATAAGCACTGAAAATCATGAAAGTAAAACAGGGAGAGCAGCTCATACTTAATTTGCTATTGAAGCTCTCCTATTTTTACATAGCCTATAGGAAGCTTGGTTGTCAGTGCATGTCAGATGGCTCCATGCTGCTCTCAGCTGCTTTCTGAGGCTCTCCGCTCACGTCAGCTGTGTATATTATAGGCTCTGCCACTAATATGCAGCAAACAGCTTTGCAATTGATTTTTCCTCTCTATTGTTAGGAAACAGCACATTGCTTTAAAGATCACACTGAGAGCTGTAACCTTCTCTCCCACTGGCTCTTTGTGAGTCTTTGATTAAATGCACTGATTAGCATTTTTGCAATTGCTTGAAACAAGAAAAATCTTTAGTCGATGGGTAACCTTCTCATTCCAGGCATTTTTAACCTCATACTGGTATTGACTTCAGCTGCAACAGTTTCCCAGGCTCCCTGAGCTTCTCGTTGGTGGTATGCATTGACCGCTGATGCAGATGGCAAGCCGTGCCCTGCCAATGGTTTTTGGTTCCTCCCAGCAAAGCCAGAGAGAAGTGACACCAGCTAGCAAACAAATAGGAAAAAAGACCTGTTAAGTAAGTACCTTAACTTGCTCTGTGCAAGGCCATCTGTCAGCTACTTGGCAGTTAAATGTTTACTGGTTAGCTGGTATGCTTTGCTGACAGTTTATTTGTCTCTCACTATTATACCTTACTGGTTATAGAGCACCAACAACCCATTCTCCATCATGCAGTAGAAGACACAGCTTTCACCTCTTCAAACAGCTCTTATGGAATTATGAGAGAAGTTTAGCAATCATAAAGCACTTAGTTAGGCTTAACTCTTACAGAAATAGATTTCCTCCCCTGCTATCTCAGAAGGTTTTTGTCTTTCAGATTTCCTTGAAAATGCAACAAAAGCAGAGGAAAAAAAAGGTTTTTGCAGGTGTTTATAACATGCCATCTTGCTCCTAAGCAGTGACTGGGATTATTGTATTGTCTAAATATGCATAAGGAGGGATTTAAAGCCACAGGGACTTCAAGCTCTCGTTACCTAATCCTCTGCTCAGACAGCTACATCATCCAATTAACACCAGTTCTGTCAGGACTTTCAGATTCCTCTGAGAACAGAATATTGCTCCAGGGCCATGGTGACTTACTCTGGAGCAGGACAATCTGTATCCTATAAACACAGGAGGTGAGCACCCCTGCTTCCTTCACACTTGAAGCATCTGGAAAATAAACAACAACAATAAGAAATTTCTAAAGAAATTCTAATGCATGGCAGGGTTGATATTGCATTAGTTCTAAGTGTCAGATTGGTCTTAATAAAAGTGTTATTAAATAATTCAATAGTCCCATGACTTTCAGATTCTTTTTTGACTGAATGAAGACTACATGAAACAAAATATTTAGCTCATTCAGGTAGAAAAAACACTTTTCTACAAGCTAGGCAACTTGGATGGTTCTTTCCAGGCTAAGTTTGGTGCCTAGACTATCTACCTGCGCCAGTAAGCAAACAGTGATCTTCATTCATCCACTGTCTGAATCTCTGGGGCCTGTAAGTTTATAACAATTAATTTAATGCCCAAAGGAGGTGATAAATTCAAGTAAGATGAATGTTGCTCAGAGTCCTTTGGTAAAATTGGATTTGTGCTTTTCATGTAACCTCAAAAATGAAAATTGAGCTTGAATACTCTGAGGGGTAATAGGATAGATTGAAGTGGATCATGAAACCAAAATTGCTGTTGAGTCACTCCCACAGCTGCTGCTTCAGTCTTTAGTTTCCCACTAAGCTGAAGATGAACAACTCTCTGACACAGAGCAGTGTCTTGCTGAAGAAGGACCTCATTACCCATAATGGGCAAGACTAAGAAGAACTATAGGGACATGCTGCTGTGGAGCATATTTGTAGTTGTGGTACATGGCACCAACTCCTTAAGAAGAATTGGGATGGAAAGTAAACGTAATATATTGTATTCTGTGTGGAAAACAATAAATATTTTAAATAATCAAAATTCGAATGAAGTAAGTCAGATAATTTTAGCAACAATTGAACTTCAGAGATGTTTATGTATACTTGACTGTATCATTTTTGTATCTGAATGTTTAAAAATTTCTGGTGTTGTCTCAGAAGAATTGCTTGGCATTAAAACAGATGGTAGAAATAAAAATTATGATAGTGACTATTCTCATAGACTTATTTTCTCTGATTTCTGTAGGTGCACTTTGCACATTTTGGTAGCATAGATTTTACACATAACGTGCATGTTGACCTTATCTTGGATTTTCATTAGGACATGCTTTTACTGAACAGCATGCTTTCTGATATTACCATATTGTATTAACATAACAACCACACATTGTCAAAGAGAATTTGACAGTGTAGAGTTTTAGCTAAATGTATTTAGTGTATTGGCAGTTACAGCTGCAAACACGGAGAAATAGTATTTGTAGTAGGAGATAAGTGAAGTGCACTCATGTTTCAAAGCATCAAAAAGAAGTAATCATAACGATTATATCATGATATCAAGTTGCTCTCCCTAATAAAATTTTTTTAAAAAGTGGAGGAAGCAATAAAAATCTTTAAATATTCACATGTTTGAATTAGAAATAAACTGTCAGATCCTTAAATTTAGGAAAACAATAATACATTTTTTAGAATTCTATTAAGTATATGCTTATATAATTCTGAAGCCAGTAGATTTGTGAATTTCACTTAAAATTCTATAACTTCCTCAGCATATGAATTGGAAATATGACTAACAGCTATTTTCTATGAATTATTGTCCATTTTTGACTTATCCAAGGGATGGAACACTTCTCTATGGGAGTAGACTGAGAGAGCTGGTGCTTTTCAGACTGGAGAATTGAAGGCTCTGGGGAGACCTGAGAGTGGCATTTTAGTATCTAAAGGGGGGCTGTAAGAAAGAAGGAGACAGACTCTTTAGTGTTGTCTGTTCTGATAGCACAAAGGGAAATGGTTTTTAACTAAAGGAGGGGAGATTTAGATTGGACATAAGGAAAATGTTTTTTACAGTAAAGTTTGTGAAGCTCTGATACAGGCTGCCCAGAGGGGTAGTTAGTACACTGTCCTTGGAGACATCCAAGATCAGGCTAGATGGGGCTCTGAACAATCTGATCTAGCTGTAGGTATTCCTATTTGTGGCAGGAGTGTTGGACTAGATGACACTGAAGTGTTCCTTCCAACTCAAATTTTTTGGTGATTCTATGATTCTATGAGATACATACAGCCCACATTTCTCCAAGCCCTCCATGAAGAACAAAAGAGATAAAAACTGGTACAAACCTGTGTTGGATACCATTTCATGTATAAATTTAAGAAATGCAATTGTTATACCTGATTCCTACACCACACCATTTGCTCAGATTATTTATAGAAGTCACAAAAAAAAGCTTGTTAGAAGAGAGCTCAGATGGTGTACAGCCCTAGGGTCCTATTTGCTGGTTGCAACAGGAACTAGAAGAAAAAACCTGTGCCGGTGACTAGACAGTACCCTTCTCCCAGGTAATTTATTCTGCACTGTTGGGGAATAAGACTGCTACATCCTTTTCTTAGGACTGTGCATGGCCTTTGACCAGATTACCTCCTCACCAGAGACACTTGCTGTGCAAATGGGGGCTTACTGGAGCTTGGTAGTTGGTTTTTTGGTTTTTTTGGTTTTTTTTTTTTTTTTTTTTTTTTTTTCACTGACTGCAGGACTTGCCATCAACAGACATCTCTGCTCCAGTTGCTTGGCTTGATATGAGTTTGCTGAATAGCTTTGACTGTGAAAAATAATTCTAAGTGATAGATTCATGAAAGAGCTGAATAATAATCTCTTGCTTTTTATCAGCCAGAATCAGAGAGGAAACTCAAATGGAAAGAAACGGATTTATTTGCATTCAGTTGTCTGTCATCACAACTAGTTTACCAACCTATCTTGCTGATAGGACCTGAGGGAGTGGCATAATATTGCATCAGGGGAAATTCAGAATGGATATTAGAAAAAATTCTTCACTAAGAGGATGGTCTGGCTCTCCATGATACCGGTCACAGCCCCAACCCTGTCATATTATTTAACCTTTAGCTTGCTATGTGTGGAGCCAGTAGTTGGACTCAATGATCCTTGTGGATCTCTTCCAGCTCAGGATATTCTAGGATTCTGTGACTTTAAGAGAAGATTTCAAGGCCACTAGCAGGACCTTTCCAAAGTGCTTTCCAAATGGGGCTGCTGAGAAGATACAGTCAAGATTTCCTCTGTGATACATGGCTGGGAGTGAAAACATTAACCATTAGACATAATGGGTACAATCTGAGTTACAACCCAAACTGTACAGTAACCAGCATTAACTAGGTAGACAGAATTCATTAAAATGATGTATGTAATATTTTGTTATTTTTTATCTGGATTGAGGGACTAAGACAAATTGTTCAGCTATACAGATGATGGTGACACAGACAAGTACCCACCTCCTTTATGTGCCCTATGCTCCTTACCATGAAGTATGTTTCATTCACATCCTCTCTAAATCAGTGACAGTTGAAGCGATCCAAGAAAAGTGAAAGACCAGTAAAGAGAATTTATTTAGAATTTCCAGTCATTTAACGTAGCCAAGTGATTATAGCCATTCTTGGAGATGTTATAGTAGAGATGAAATCACCTCTGAGAAAAGAAAAACTGGATTTACTACTTTCTGCTAGTAGTTCAGCCAGAAAAGCAGAACACCTCTGGCTCACCTTAGCTTCTCTAAAACGTATTCCATTTCTCTCACCACACCAGCCCTAGGTGTTTAGATTCTTTCTGGCATTTTTCAAAACCAAAATAGCCTTTTACACTCAGTTTTCACCATGTAGGCCCAGTTTTTAGTGTGCCAATTCTCCTTTGTGTTGTCTTTCCTCTATTAGACATACAAAGGAAACTGCATGCTTAAGAGTGATTTTTGCATAAACCTATGAATAAGCCTGAGAACATCCTATAACCGTTCTACTGCCTAAGGTGAGTAAAACCATGGGCTTGATTTTTCATGTCTTTCCTTCGTTCCTAGAATAAGCATTGTTTCTCACTGCTTCTCACCTATCTATAGGACACTCTAAAACTGTCATTCTCAACAAATGTCAATCTTCCTGGCCAGCAAATGACTTTCTCCTCAGTCATGTGTTTCTGGCATGCTCACAGCTGTACCTTACCTATTGCTCAGGCACTATGTATTGTCAGGTAAATCAAACCACTGCTCTGTCAACATTTTCCTTATTGGAATTATTTTCACACTTGCTCAGTCTCAGTCAGTTTGCAGTTCTTGCAAAAAAGTACCAACAAGGCTTACATAGTAGCCTGCTTTAGAGCTGAGATGATGAAACCGATTAAATAGTGAAAAATATTAAAGTTGTTTCCAAATAGCAGAACTGAAACCAGACTCACCTTCTTTTTGAAATGTCTTTGTGATCTTTAAGATGCTTGTCTTAGGCTTTTATTATTCACAACGAAATAGTAAGCACTCATTGAAAACTTTCTTTGTGGTTACAGGAAGACAAAAAAGATTCCACTAAAGATGTACTCTTGTTACTTTATTTATTAGTATCCAAACCCTGTTTCAATTCTTTATTTCAGTTTTCCAAAAAAATGGAGACCGGATCATGGCATAAACCTTTTAGGCTGATCCTTCTGTGGATACAGTTTGAGTTTGTCTATGCAAAATCCAAAACTAAAAGAAGTTCATTTTTCTTTTAAATAATTTTGTTCTTGTTAATTTACCCTTCTTTACTTGCATTCTTTGCATATATATATAAAAATTTTATTAGGGAACTAACTGAAAAAAAACAACACATTTCTTCCTGAAATGAAAACAGTGTTACAAAATGGCACAAAAGCACTTTCATAAGGCATGTTACCACTTTATTTTGCTGTAAGTTGTTAAAATCTTCATTTGTCCATTTTACAGTTTCATTCATATGCCTATCTGGATTATTCCTTTGTCTTTGTACACCAACTGCACCAAATGCCTTGTTGCTGTATCCACACAATGCTAGAACAGATTAATACAGGCTTGGTATAACCTGGCTAATGAACTACTACTACTACTTCAAAATAAACTGTACCATAGGTATTACTGCCCTATTTAGGAGAAGTAATCTGCAGTAATTTTGTACATTTCTTCATAATAAAATATTTGAACATATACCTGCCCATGTACATATGGGCATGGTACATATGTAGAATATATTTATTTGAAAATCAGACCTTGTGTAGGGATGAACTAGATCTGTGTCTCAGAGTAAGTTAGCTGCAGAATTGTATTGGTTTGAAGTTTTCTCCATTGCCAATAATGCTTTTTTCTCTTGACATCTGCTTTCTTAGGATACTCTACAAAAGGCTTTAGCAGGCTTCAGTCTCAGAGAGCTTCCAGGGGGAGGTAATTGTCAGAAAGTGTTCTGTGGTGATTCTTGCTACTCTTTCAAATTTCTGCAGAACTTTAAGACCTTGGCTGTTCATCCAGTCGTATGGTTTAAAAATGATTTTCCAAAGTGTATCCTGCTTTGTTTGTCGCATTTTTTTTTAGAACAATAAATACAAACCACAGTCCTTTGACTGGTGGAAGTAGAATGGTAGCATTATGCAGCTGGGATGGTATAGAAGAGCTGCCATGGCTGCACTGAGTTTTGCACCAAGGCAGCAGTAAATTGGGATGTCAGGTGCTAAGGCCAGTGTTGCTCCGAGATACTTTCAGGTAAATATTTCCAAGTATTTCTGAGTTTCTGAGCAAGCATGGCAAACCTAGATGATAAAAAATGCTGTGCATACACATGGAACATAGATTGCTCATAGGTACTTGTTGTGCTTGTGATCTGGGAAAACTACTATTATCACCAGACTAACTTCAGCCCTTGCTGGTGTTGTATTTGTAGAAATAAGATGCACTTGGGAAATGTTATTTGGGCTTCTACCCAGGGAAACATCTGTGGTTTTCTTTGTGTGGTTCGTTATAAATATTTTCAGGGAATATACATTACTTCTTAGTATATCAGTCTTCCTGTCTGATCATCTTTTGGGAAGGGATGGTAAAAAAGGGTTGGATTGTTTTTTTCAGGATTTAGAGATGGTGGGAATGATAGAGATCATTCAGTACCTTCCTTCAGCAGATACCATCCTATTCATAGCTCCTTTACTGGAAATTATGTTGATCTTAGGTCTCTTGTAGTAATTTAAATTGAATAATTAATTGAGTAGGGTCTCCATCTCCCCGCTGAAGGTTGCTTTCCTTAACTTCTTCATCAGAAGAATCAGAAGGATTTGGGGGTGCTCGCTGATGAAAAACTCAATATGAACTGGCAAAGTATACTTGTAGCCCAGAAGGTCAACCATATGCTGGATTGCATCAGGAGAAACATGACCAGCAAGTCAAAGGAGATGATTCTGCCCCTCTGCTCTGCTCTTGTGAGATCCCACCCGGAGTACTGTGTCCAGTTCTGGGGCCCCCAACACAAAACGGTGCTGAGTTGTTGGAATTAATCCAGAGGAGGATGACAAAGATGATCCAAGAGCTGAAGCTCCTACTCTATTAGGACAGGCTGAGTGAGCTGGAGCTTTTCAGTCCACAGAAAAGAAAGCTACTGGGGGACCTTATAGCAACCTTCCAGTACCTGAAGGGGACCTACAGGAAAGCTAGAGAGGGACTTTTTTGAAAGGGCATGTAGTGACAGGACGAGGATAAATGGTTTTAAACTGGAAGAGGGTAGATTTAGACTAGATATTAGTAATAAATTCTTTACTGTCAGGGTGGTTGGACATGGGAACTGGTTGCCTAGAGAGGCTGAGGATGCCCCTTCCCTGGAAGCATTCATGGCCAGGCTGGATGGGGCTGTGAGCAACCTGCTGTAGTTAGAGGTGTCCCTGCCTATAGCCAGGGGGTTGGAGTTAGATGATCTTAAAGGTTTCTTCCAACTCAAACCATTTTATGATTCTATGATTTTAAGATTCTATAATTCATAAGCAGCTCCTGAGCTTCTGCACTGCTAGAATGTTTCACTCCACAGTAAAAAGATAAAACAATGACAGGTCCTGCTGTCAGTAGTATGCCAGACTCAAAACCACAGTAGTGAAGGAGCTGCTAAGAGAGAAGTTCACTTTCAGAGGGATATCAAAGAGAAGACTAAATTGTGGTAAATCCTTCATCTGGCCATATTTATTTACTTATTGACAGATTTGAATCAGAGCAGTTAAATGCTGAAGTTTATCTATGGAAATTTAAAATCCTGTTCTTTATTTTCCTTTCCTCTTGAAACTACTTTTTGCTTATTTTTATGTCTTTCAGTTTTCCTTTCATGTTACCTTCAGTATTATTATTACATTTTTAATTTTTATTTTCTTGACTCGACATTCTATCCTAATTATAACTTTGCATGGTAACTAGAGGAAAATACGACAGCCAGGAGAAATAGGTGAGTAGTTGATGTTGAATCTTGATTGTTATCAACTCTTTGACTTTTCTCAGGAATGTTATTGCTGTGCTGTAGGATGTTAATGGCTGCTATACAGTTTGTCTTTGATCTGCAGAAAATTCCAGGCCACACTAATCCCCTGGCTATGGTGGGCACCATCCATTTAGTCTAAACAAGAAGAAACAGATATGCTTCTTTATGAAGTAAAATTGCTGAAAACAGTAGATGCCACCACCCAGGCAGACAACCTATGAAGAAAACCTGAAGCATGTACTCATCTGTGGAGAACAAAGAACTTTCCTGGGAAATTATTATATATTCATTGGCTGAAACATCAACTGATAGGAGCTAAGTGTTTAAAAGCAAGCAGAAAGCTGGGAAAAAACAAATATGCAATGTGGGTGGCCTCAGGAGAAAGCCAAGAGGAAAACTTCTGTTGAGCTGAGTACCTACTGGAAAAAACAGTCAGGTCTGTGAATGAGGGAGTAACCTTCTGGTGTTTGTTCCAGCTGCATTCAGGGAAATCATGACTTTGTGTACATTCTTTGCAAATATACGAGATTTCATCAGAGAAACATCTGGCCAAAGTCAACAATTTCTCCTAATAAAAGAAAAAACAGGTCAAGATCATAACTGGTGGCTAAATGAGCAGGACAATAGGTAATTGAAAACAGTATTTTTTAAAGTATTTGTGTCTGTTGAGAATGTACATTTTTTCAAGCTTGAAAAGCTCATTTCATGTACACGTCTGGCTCATTGAGGCTCAAGGAATTGAGGCATTGTATAGTTCCTATCATCTCTTCCCTATAACTGACAGTAGCATAAATCTGGTGGATGAGTGATTCTAATGAGTGTGCAGGTGAATAACCAAATTCTCTTATATTTGGTTCTCACAATCCTTGTGAAGATAATTCTCATTTTTATTGCCACATATAGTTAAGTTGGAAAACCATAAATTCACACCAAACTAAGCCTAAGGCTAAGCAGAGATATTTCAGGCTGCTGAGCTGGTTTGTTCGCTGTTAGAGCCTTTCTGACAATAGAAGATGGGTCACTAATATTGCTTCTATTATACTGTAGTTTAATAATAGTGAGAGAGCTTTAAAAAGCTTATTTCTGTTCTGATACTTCTGCTGACATGAGGCTTTTTTCCTAAATTGCATGACAATTTTCTCACTAATGGGATTTTTCAAGTTAAAATTTCTCCTAAAACTCTCCTGAAATTTCTTGCTAAAGGTAAAATACCCCTTCTGACTCAAATTTAATTAAAAAAATGATATATATTTTTTTCCTAAATGGCAAATGGCTTTAGGACTGATTATTATTATTATTATTTTTCTACAGATATCTTTGTATCTGTAGATGTATTAATTTATTTTTTCATTTATCACCCTGGCTTCAGATTAATTAGTTTATGAAAGGATATCTGAAGTCCTCATTAGTTAGTATCATCAGTACTTCCTTTCCTTTGGGGCTACCTGCATGTGTTTAACCTCCCAAGACTGAAAAAAAATAAAAAGTAATCCCCTATTCTATTTCCATCAGAAAGAAAAATTACTCATGTAAGCCAGATATTTTGAAATGCATCTGCATCCAGCAACACAGTTGCTTTTGAGTCTTCCTGGATTAAAAATAAATGTATTATAATATATTTGTATTTATCAATAAGCTGTGAGAAACCTTCTGGAAATTTTTATCGCTATGAGATCAGAATGGGAATGAAGTCTTTTGGTAAGAGTGTTTGAATTACAGATTCACAAATGTTAGTTATTAAGTGTTACAGCTATTTGATTTTGATTTTGAAGTAAGATATCTGATCTCTTTTGAATTTCTACAAAAAAAAAAAAAAAAAAAAAAAAAAAAAGCTTACCAACAAATATGATCACAGGGGTTATCTTTCATTTTCTCGCTTTTAACAGACTTGGTGGGGAACATAAAACCTGAAAGGAAGGATGCTGTACTACATCTCTCCTCTCCCTTTGACCCCGCTGTGTGCAGTCTTCAAAGGGATTTTTTTCTGCTGTAACCTTTTTGACAGCTATTTTGTTAAGGATAAAGCTACCTGTTCAGCACTATCTTAACTTGGCTTTGAAATTTCCTTGCAGAATTTAATTGCATACTTAATGCAATTAATTGCACTTTATTTTGGCTACTTTTATTGCCACTGGATAGGATCTCTTTTAAAATAGCAGATAGAAAAAAAGACATTCAGCACTCTACTGGTGCCTTAAACAAAAATATTCAGACTATCTAAGCTGACACGCTGTTTGAAAATCTCCTAAGTAACTCTGATCCCTTTCTTCATCATTCTCTCATTCCCAAAAGAATAAAAGTGATTAGAACAGCAAACACCTGGCACGTTGGTCACGCAGCGTGACTTTACATTCTAATCATCTCGTCAAGGAGCTGAAAATAGCATTGTGCTGCAGTGTTCAAGTAGTTCTGCTTCAGGAAGGAAGACAATAACCAGCATTTGGCAGCAGCCTACACACATACTAACTGTGAGCGATACAGAAGTATTCCAGAAATTGCATACCTCATCTAATCTTGAAAACATTCACTCTGCTTTCCCTGGCAGTATATCACTGAGACCCACACACTTCTTGTCTCCAAGAGAAAGGTGGTGGGCATTTACTGTGCTGCACAGAACCACAAAGAAATCTGTATAGCAACACTTGCTCCAGCTTTCAGCAAAACAGTGCATAAAATTAAATTAATTCTAGCATGTTCAGTGTGCCATATAAACTGCAGGAAAGCACAGTGAAAATCTTTATTTGAATGAATTAAGGTGAATTTGAATGAATAAAGTGCAGATAAGAAAGAAAGAAATCAAAGGTCTTCAGGAAAAGAAAGATAGTCTGCCTGAAATCTGTGAAGACATGAGAACCAATGACATATGTTGATGGGAACTAGAGGAAAATACAAGGTTGTGTTGGGCAGGTCCAGACCAGAAAGAGCTGATGGTGTAGTAGCAGCAGGACTGCATTTAATGATTCATGGCTGTTAGACTGCAGCAATTCAGGAATATTAATTTAAAGCAATACATTTGGACAGGACATCTTGACAAATGAGAATTTCTTGAAGGACATCAAGGGGGTGAGAGAACGACTTAGCTAATCTGGCAGGAAGGCAATGCCATTGGTGAAAATAGTGATGCCACTGATGAAATCAGTGATGGGTTGATTTAAACAACAACACGTAGAGCTTTCAGAACTGGACTGAAAAGCAAAGAGCTTTTGCAACCCGAGGGATCACAGAGATTAACAAGAGGCTAAAAAAATAGACATTTTTTTCAAAAGTGGATGTCATAGTGACAGGAAAGGTGCCTGAAGAAGCACAAACTTGGAACTTGTCAGTATCCATATTTTAATGTTTGGACACTCATCACACGCTCATCTAAAAAATTCACCACTTGGCTAAAGGTTCTTGCAAATTTTTAGATTTTATCAGTTACATCTTTCATTGTAACAACTTCACTAACATATTACCTCGGCACAGCCCTCAGTATTATCTTCTACAGAAGTTTTCATTTATTACATGTGATGCCTTAACATCATGCTTCTACACAAACATCTATTGTGGGTATTTTAATTCTGTTAGCTTGTCTGATTCCCTTTTTTTGAGCAGTCTACTGTGTGGTAATCACAAGAATAGAGTCTGATCTGTGCGTTTAATTAAACTAGCAAAATATAGTTTGATCCCCTGTGTTTTCTTTCATATAGACTAACAAGTTTATTTTCAGTTTTTGGTAGTGACATTGAGCTCACAGATAGTAAAACAAGGTGGACATGTCTGTAAAATGAAATACAAGGCACAGGGTTAGCTAATGCTTCCCCCCCCCCCGCCCCCCCCCCCTTTTTTTTTTTTCCTGAGAGTTCTCAAATTGAAAATGAAAACTGGAAAGCTATTTTGCTGTGAGATACACTAGTGTGTCCCATATGTTATCATCTTTTAGTTCATGAAAAAGAGGCAGTATTAGGTAGGGGGAGACATGGAAATATACAAAATTAGGACATTTAGAAAGGGGGACAGAGCAGCCTATAAGAAAGGATATTACAGTTTCCTGTGCTTGAGTTCTATGCAATGCTCAGCCTCATTCATTTCCAGAAAGGGAGTTGCATTAACTCTTTCTGCAGGCTGGAAATCTAAATGCATCGGTTTCTAAATGACTGGTACAGAAAAAAATGAGTGTTGTGCATGTACCCCTTTCATCTTTCTTTTATAGATTGCACATTCTGTGGCTTCAGAAGAGCAGATAAATGGGACTTGACATTTCTCTGCATGGGATATTGCTTTACAATCCAGTTTAGAGCAGAGGAGACTTCTAGCTCCTCGTTTTGTAGGTTACTGCAAATTCTTGGGCTGGAATCACAAGCATACAAACAAAAGCTGGTATAACTCACGCCGTTTTTAGTAATTCTATGAGAGAGAAAGACTGAAAAGTCATGAAAAGTGATTTCCCATGTCCCTTCTGAGAGCTGGTCTATTCTACTTCAGTTGGCAATGCAAAAGCTCGTGTTGCCACTCTGCACAGTGAACCTTAAACTGTCAGCAAGAATACTTGGCATTTATATAATGCTATCCTGGCATTAGCTAATTAATTCTTCCAACACTGCTGGGACATGAGTCACCAAACACCTTTAGAAAGACCTTTGTTAATACTGCGGGCAGTTATGTGCTGAAGAAATTACTAGTACTCATTTCAAACAGAAGGTAGAAGGAATTGCTGTTAGTAAGTTATGCTTCTTGAAAATAGTAAGAAAGAAGTGAAAAATTCTCAGAAGCTAGGTAAAAGAAAGGTGTTTATACTTTTAAATCTTGATTCAAGCCTGCAATGTGTCAACAGGAGATAAAACTGCTAAATTTCAAATTAAATCTCAAGGGATAGTAACTGGGGTTAAACGCACATACACCAGTGTACTTGTCAAAAGTCTACATCCCCTTTAGACTGTCAATAAACTTTTATCTTCTCACCTGGGCAGCTGGGCCTCACAGACATGATGGACATCTGCCTTTAATCTGCCTTTAGCTGAGTAGCACTGTCAGAGCAAACCCTGCTGCAAGAATGGGAATTTATTTCTTTCCATTCAGCTCCAGGGTAAGACATGCCATTAGCAGTGCAGCCCCTGAGCTCACTGTGTGGGTTATGGAGGGGCAGAGTGCTTCCCCAGAACATTTTCCAGTGGAGTCAGGCACTCTATGCATGGTGAAAAAAAGCTATAAATGCAACTGTACCACTGAGCCAGAAATGAATGGGTTCTCCTTTTAGGCTCACCCCAGAATGTCACTTTTCCTGGCCTGGTAATTACTGCTGACTTCTATTTAAAAGCAATCTGCTACATTTCCAGTCATGTACAAAACTCACAAACTGACAGTTTTCCTGTAAGCACTGTGACTGCTGTGGAAGAGGAGGTGGAACTTTCAGAAAGGAATGTGCCAGCCAGCCAGAGTGCTGCTGTGGTATAAGGGCTACGCACCTGTACACAGAAATACAACAGATTTCTAGTACTTTTATTTCTGCTGCCAGCTGCTGATTTCGACAGAGCAGGAATGACTTCTCTGAAGAAACGTATCCAGAAAATGCATCACTCATTCCAAAACAAGCAAACAAAAAAATCAAATAATTACATCATGGCTCATACCCACAACATATTTTGGTGATTTAGCTGTTTGCTATGAGGACTACTGAATCAAAACATATCACAACTACTTTTCTTCCTTCCTCCACCACTCCAGCCCCTAAAAAAAACAGCTGTCTGCCAGCTCTATGCTTAGCTCAGGACTAGCCATAGGACTGGGATGGATGTGACAGTCATGCATTATGCAGACTGTTTGTTCAGAAAACTCAAAACCAGGAGGTATGATCCAGAAAAAACCTTTAATGTTGTTTGTTTTAAAAGATATAAATATGAAATTTGTCTGTTGTGTTTTCCCAGTAATTTACTGAAATTATTAAGTCATCTTCAATCTCTTGTAGAATTAATGTGAATGTAACTGGCTGCTGGCACTCTAGAAGTCTTTGCTGCTCAATGTTCATTCATTAAAAGCTGACATGAATGGTGGCCAGGCAAAAATGAGATGCTTAACATTTAGAAAATATATGTTAAACTAAATGCTTCATAAAAGTGATTCAGTGTAGTGGATGCAGAACATATTATTACAACAGAACAGAGTTTTCAGCGGAATATATAGAACAAAATGGAGTGCAGAATCATTTTAATGTGCTTAGAAGCAAGTAACCTTGGGTGCACCCCCCCAGGGGCTGATACTGGGGCCAGGCTGTTAAACCTCTTAATTAATGAGCTGGACAGTGAACTATGCTGGATTCTCAGCAAGTTGGTAGATGGCAAAAAAACTGGGAGTGGTGGCTGATAAATGGCAGTGCTGCCATTAAGAGGGACCTGAGCAGATTGGAGAAATGGGACAACAGGAAACTTACGGAGTTCAACAACAGGAAATGAAAAGTCCTTCATCTGGTGAAAAATAGCTTCATGTATCCATAAACACTGAGGGCTGACCAGCTGGAAAGCACCTCTGCAGAGAAGAACCTTTGGGGCTAAGGAAAATGAGCTGACCACAGGCCAGCAATGAGCTTTCTATAGAAGGCCAACAAGCTCCCTGGGCTGCATTAGGCAAAGCTTTGGCAGAATGATGAAGGAGGTGATCCTTCCTCTCTGCTCAGCACTAATGAGGTCTCATCTGCTCTACTGCATCCAGTTCCAGGCTTCCCAATAAAAGAAAGGTATAGACTTATTGAAGCAACTGAAAAGATTATTAAGTCACTGGATCATCCTTCATATGAGGAGACACTGAGAGACATGGGACTGTTAAGCTTGGATAAAGGAAGGCCCAGGGGGGATCATACTCATGTTTATGTCCCACTCATGTTCCATCCACTTGATGTGAGTAAATTAAGACCTTCTTCAGTAGTGCCCACTAACAGGAAGAGAGGCAATAAGCACAAACTGAAACACGTGAAATTCCATTTGAACAAAAGAATCATTTTTTTATTCTGAAGGTGGTAAAAAAACAGACCAGGTTAACCAGAGGCCATGGAGTTTTTGTCACTGGGTATGTTCAGAACTTGATCAGATATTGTCCTTAGGCAACTTACTCTAGCTGATCCTACTTGATCAGGGGGAGTAAACTAGATGGTTGCCAGGGGTCCTTGCCAACCTAAAAGTTTCTGTGATTCTGAAGCAAATATTCACATTCAGCTCTTTCCTTGTCTTGCCATTTCACCTTGCTGATATTCACTGGAATATCTCCTTTTCCCCAGTCCTCAGATTTTCTGTCAAGAAATTGGACAAAGAAGCCTAAAATATCTTGCTCATTATTGTCAGAGTATGCAAAGGCTAGTGCAGATGCCAGGACAAAGTCTGAGTCTTGTAAAATGAAAGCTCTTGCTGGGCCTGGATGGAACAACACAGCTGTCATGTGCTCTCATCCATCATGACCTCCATACTAACTCTCACTGGGATCACACAACATACCCAGCTAGGTATTCCTCCTTCACAGCAAAATTTAGCGTGTCATGTCTGAACTCCTTTTCCTGTCTTCTCTATCATATACTGCTCACTGCCTTATCCTTGATAAGACTGCAATATCTAACAGTGCCATCTGTTTCTCTGCTAAACTTCCATGCCACTGAATTACTCACTGGTAAGTCAAAAATTCTGATGTAGTTAAGGAAGTCCAAGTAAACTTTCTTTCCCAGAGTTGGTACAGAAAGAGAAAATAGATCCATTTCTGGAAGAAAAGGTTCAGTGGAGTCTGAAACCACACTCTGTGACTAATGGATGGCTTGAGACTAGATGTACATCTAAAATTTATGTGATTAATCGCTATTTCATATTTCAAAATTCAAAATACACATCCTGAAAATCCTCATTCATGTTATCTATTTGTATTAAAATAGCTTACATTTTTATCAGTGAAGTTCCCCAGGTGCTTGTGTGAGTTCTGCCTCTGAGTCTCCTTCTCTGGAGATATTCAAGACCCACCTGGACATCTACCTGTGTGACGTAGTGTAGGGAACCTGCTTTGGCAGGGGAGTTGGACTTGCTGATCTCTAGAGGTCCTTTCCAACCCCTACAATTCTGTGATTCTGTGATTCTGTGAGCATGTTATAGAGCACATGACATCCACACTGTGCTTGGCAGATAGATTCT